>NC_135232.1:263013383-263175883 GCF_051348905.1 Ranitomeya variabilis
GAAGCAGGCAGCTGGTATTCTATCTGTAATGGAGTGTCCAGTGCAGTCACCAGATCTCAACCCCATTGAGCTGTTGTGGGAGCAGCTTGACTGTATGGTACGCAAAAAGTGCCCATCAAGCCAAACCAACTTGTGGGAGGGGATTCTGGAAGCATGGGGTGACATTTCTCCAGATTACCTCAGCAAGTTAACTGCTAGAATGCCAAAGTATAGATACGAATGACTTCCTCAAAAAAATAGATGGCCTACACATCGACAGTGACACTCTTTTGGTGTCCTGTGATGTGGAGTCACTCTATACTAATATGCGCCATAGTGATGGGTTGCAGGCGGTAAAATACTTTCTGGGGTCTTCTTCTGTGCCTGTGAATATGAGTGAATTGACTTTGAAGCTTTTACAGTTTTCCTTGTCGCATAACTTTTTTCTATTTAAGGGGTCCTTCTACCTGCAGCTCCAGGGCACCGCTATGGGTGCTTCATTTGCACTGGCGTATGCAAATCTTTTCTTGGGGCTGTGGGAGAAGGACCTCCTTATGTCTGACCCTACACCAGCGATGGACCGTATCCTCTTATGGGTACGATGATATTTTCCTCATCTGGCAGGGGTCCATAACATCTCTTGAATCCTTCATGCAGCAACTCAATCAAAATCAATATAATATACAGTACAGACCAAAAGTTTGGACACCCCTTGTCATTTAAAGATTTTTCTGTATTTTCATGACTATGAAAATTGTACATTCACACTGAAGGCATCAAAACTATGAATTAACACATGTGGAATTATATACTTAACAAAAAAGTGTGAAACAACTGAAATGCCAAGAGTGTTCAAAGCAGTCATCAAAGCAAAAGGTGGCTACTTTGAAGAACCTAGAATATAAGACATATTTTCAGTTGTTTCACACTTTTTTGTTAAGTATATAATTCCACACGTGTTAATTCATAGTTTTGATGCCTTCAGTGTGAGCTTACAATTTTCATAGTCATGAAAATACAGAAAAATCTTTAAATGAGAAGGTGTGTCCAAACTTTTGGTCTGTACTGTACATCTAACATATAAATGTGATCCTAATCAAATTAAGTTTTCAGATGTTCGCATAAAGAGGGGTGAGGATAATTTCCAGCCAAAAAAACCAAGGCCTGGTTCAAGAGGCAAAAAATCAAGGTGTTGCAGTGGCCTAGTCAGTCTCCTGACCTTAACACAATTGAAAACTTGTGGAAGGAGCTCAAGATTAAAGTCCACATGAGACACCCAAAGAACCTAGATAACTTGGAGAAGATCTGCATGGAGGAGTGGGCCAAGATAACTCCAGAGACCTGTGCCGGGCTGATCAGGTCTTATAAAAGACGATTATTAGCTGTAATTGCAAACAAAGGTTATTCCACAAAATATTAAACCTAGGGATTGAATAATAATTGACCCACACTTTTATGTTTAAAATTTATAAAAATGTAACTGAGCAACAAAACTTTTTGGTTTGTAAGATTTATGCATCTGTTAATAAATCCTGCTCTTGTTTGAAGTTTGAAGGCTCTAACTTATTTGCATCTTATTAAACCTGCTAAATCTGCAGGGGGTTGAATACTACTTTTAGGCACTGTATATATATAATGACAACTCGCCAACTAAAAACTCGTACACGGGAACATGTCCTGGGGATACAAGCAGCTAGGGATATTGAGGGCATCACAGTATTAAAAACTATACCGAAACATTTCAAGATACATCATAACTGTGATGCCTCCCTTTTGAAAGTATTTGGGATAGATAAGATTGAACTCAATGAAAGGGGAGGAAGGGTTAGTATACCCCTAGCTCAATTAGAGACCAAATGGATTTGGTCATTGGATACAGTTTCCCTCAATGGGCTAAATGAGAATTTGAGCTTTGCTCCTTTTTTGTGACTCCATCTTCTATATTCTTAACCTGTATATTTTTTTAACAAATATTCTCGTGTGTGTGTGTGTGTGTGTGTGTGTGTATATGTGTATGTATATGTGTATATATATATATATATATATATATGTATATGTGTATATATATATATATGTGTATATATATATATATATATATATATATATATATATATATATATATATATATATATAAGAAAATATGAAAATATATTGCAGAGTGAAGGCAAAAGGGCCAACAAAAGCTAAGCATTTCTGGGAACTCCTTCAAGATTGTTGGAAGACCATTCCCGGTGACTGCATCTTGAAGCTCATCAAGAGAATGCTAAGAGTGTACAAAGCAGTCATCAAAGCAAAAGGTGGCTACTTTGAAGAACCTAGAATATAAGACATAATTTCAGTTTCACACTTTTTTGTTAAGTATATAATTCCACATGTGTTAATTCATTGTTTTGATGCCTTCAGTGTGAATGTACAATGTTCATACTCAGGAAAATACAGAAAAATCTTTAAATGACAAGGTTTGTCCAAACTTTTGGTCTGTACTAATATATATATATATTTATATTTTATTCATTCTATTTTTAACTTTTATATCAGTATAGGTGTTACTATATTACCTACCTCTGTGAGTGCTCCTCTGGTGCTGGAATCCATTGGGGACTTCATTTGTCTACTCCAGATGTTCCATTCATGCACTTCGTGTTCCTTTTCCGGACTGGATTGTGCAGGCTCCGGATGGGACTGGTCCAGTTGGGACTGGTCCAGTTTGGACTGATGAATTAACATTAATGAATTTGTTGGAATTATGATAAATTATGTTTACTATAATAAAATTTTTGTATATGCTGATATATTCCACTGTCACTCTTATTATAATTTACTATGATATATAATTTTTATTTAGGTTTATTGTATATAATGGAGTTATATTTACCGTATATACTCGAGTATAAGCCGACCCGAGTATAAGCCGACCCCCCCCTAATTTTGCCACAAAAAAGTGGGAAAACCTAATGACTCGAGTATAAGCCTAGGGTGGAAAATGCAGCAGCTACCGGTAAATTTCAAAAGTAAAAATAGATACCAATAAAAGTAAAATTAATTGAGACATCAGTAGGTTAAGTGTTTTTGAATATCCATATTGAATCAGGAGCCCCATATAATGCTCCATGAAATTTGATGGGCCCCATAAGATGCTCCATATTAAAATATGCCCCATATAATCCTGCATAAAGGGTAATAAGGGCCCCATAAGATGCTTCATAGAGATATTTGTCCTATATAGTGCTGCACAAATGTTATGGCCCCATAAGATGCTCCATACAGACACTTGCCCCATATAAGGCTAGGTTCACATTGCGTTAGGTGTTATGGACCTGGTGGTTAGGAGCACCTGGAATGACCTGATGAGTAAACTAGAAATCGGAACAAGCTCTGGGAAAGTGGGAACTCTGCTGACCGCAAACACTACTCCTATCACACACACTAGAAATAGCCGTGGAGCGTACCTAACTCTCCTTAGACGCCTCTTCACAGCCTAAGAGCTAACTACCCCTAAAGATAGAAATAGAAGCCTAACCTTGCCTCAGAGAAATTTCCCAAAGGCAAAGGCAGCCCCCCACATATATTGACTGTGAGTTAAGAGGAAAGTCACAAACACAGGAATGAAACAGGTTTTAGCAAAGGAGGCCAGACTTCACTAATTTAGTCAGAGGATAGGAAAGGGATCTATGCGGTCAGCACAAAAGACTACAAAAAGCCACGCAGAGTAAGCAAAAAGACTCCCCACACCGACTCACGGTGTGGAGGTGCCACTCTGCACCCCAGAGCTTCCAGCTAGCAAGGGAATATCATAATAGCAAGCTGGAGTAGAAATAGCAGTACTAAGAAATATATTCAGGAAGCAGTAACAAAAAATGAACTAGCAAAGACTTAGCTTCTGCTGGAGTAGACAGGTCCTCAGAGAAGTCCAAGAGAGATCTGAACCAATACTGAAACAACGACAGCTGGCATCAAGTAACGATCTGAGTGGAGTTAAATAAGGAAGCCAGCAAGCAATAAACGAGAGCAGCTGACAAAGCCAACCTCAGTGACCAGCAGTTCCGCTCAAAGCCACCAGAGGGAGTCCAAGAGCAGAACTAACCAAAGTACCATTCATGACCACAGGAGGGAGTCCGAGAACGGAATTCACAACAGTTAGGGCAATCCGTTAAGCGCATAGCGCTAGCGGATTGCGCTAACGCAATGTTTCTTTAGAGTTCGCGTTCATCGTTCCCGCTAGCGCAGATCCCTGATCTGCGCTAGCGAGGACCGGACTTCGGATGCTGCTTGCAGCGTCCGAGGTCCGTCACAAAAGAACGGCACTTCGCTAGCACGTGCCGAAAATGGCATGCGCTAGCGATGCGCTACAGAGACAAATCACATTGCTGTCAATGGGTGCGCTAACGGACCCGTTGCACGGCGTTAATTGCGACAATTTTGCCGTGCAACGCAGTCCGTTAGCGTTAACCCATTAACGCAATGTGAACCTAGCCTAATGCTGCACAAACGTTATGGCCCCATAAGATCATCCATACAGTCACTTGCCCCATATAGTGCTGCACAAGGGTTATGGCCCCATAAGATCATCCATACAGTCACTTGCCCCATATAGTGCTGCACAAGCGTTATGGCCCCATAAGATGCTCCGTACAGTCACTGCCCCATATAGTGCTGCACAATCGTTATGGCCCCATACAGATGATCCGTACAGTCACTGCCCCTTATAGTGCTGCACAATCGTTATGGCTCCATACAGATGCTCCGTACAGTCACTGCCCCATATGCTTTTGCTGCAATAAAAAAAAAAATTATCACAAACTCACCTCTCTTCGCTCAGGACCCCCGGCACTTTCAATATTTACCTGCTCCTTGTGCGGCTCCGTCTTCAGCACTGACGTTCAGCAGAGGGCACTGACTACGTCACCGCGCCCTCTGACCTCTGACCTGAGCGTCACAGCCAGAGGACGCTGATGACGGAGCCGCACCGGAACGAGCAGCGTTGTATACTCACCTACTGCTGGCGCTGTGCAGTCCCTGCTTCTTCCAGCGCTGCATCTTCCTGTATTGAGCGGTCAGTTACCGCTCATTACCGAAATGAATATGCGGCTCCACCTCTATGGGAGGTGGAGCCGCATATTAATTACTGTAATGAGCGGGACCATGGGACCGCTCAGTACAGGAAGAATATGCAGCGCTGGAAGAAGCAGGGACGCGCAGGGACCGCGCCAGCAGTAGGTGAGTATAATTAGATAGCCCCCCCTCCTCTGCCGACCCCCAGGTATGACTCAAGTATAAGTACTCGAGTATATACGGTATATTATTAGGTGTCCCTCATTTACACTACACTAATTAATTTATACATATATCCATTTATAATTATTTTTTTATGCCCTTGTTGTTTTTTACCTTCTATTACTCACCGATCACTATCCTCACTGCTAGCATAACAGCGCACAATGCCATTTTCACACCACACACATTTGACATCGCCCATGTCATACCCCCAGCAGTGCGCATGCGGAGTCGGCACTCTGTGGTCTGGGCTGCGGCATCCTCGGGACCTTGGTAACGCCGGGAACACATCCTGTGCGTCCGGTCTCGTGGTGCTGCGGCTTGGATTTCCGGGTGATCCAGATGGCACATACACCGAGCACACTGGGGTCATAGACATCTGGACATAATTACACTGATATATAAACCCATTGGTCACACATACTACACACCCCCTGACAAAGGAACAGTGCTTCCGAAACGCGCGTCGGGGTGCAGGCTATCAGGTTTTTGGAGGTCCCAGAACAACTCCCCTATCTTTATAAGTAGGTGACTCCTGAGAGGATTTACACCTTGATACAGCACTTTATGTTTTGCACATCATGCACTTAAAGTAATTTCTCAGAATATCTGACTTATTTTGGTGAGATGCACATTGTATGCACATTCTTATATATATTTTTTGGCACATGCACTTTATGATATGAGCAATATGGTTTGTTATTACATATGGAGTCCTTAGGGGTATACTAGATAATACGGAGTGACCTGCCACCTAATGATTTGATTGATAAGTGCACATTCATGATACTATATATATATATATATATATATATATATATATATACAGTTAGGTCCATATATATTTGGACAGAGACAACATTTTTCTAGTTTTGGTTATAGACAATACCACAATGAATTTTAAACAAAACAATTCAGATGCAGTTGAAGTTCAGACTTTCAGCTTTCATTTGAGAGTATCCACATTAAAATCGGATGAAGGGTTTAAGAGTTTCAGCTCCTTAACATGTGCCACCCTGTTTTTAAAAGGACCAAAAGTAATTGGACAGATTCAATAATTTTAAATAAAATGTTCATTTTTAGTACTTGGTTGAAAACCCTTGGCTGGCAATGACTGCCTGAAGTCTTGAACTCATGGACATCACCAGATGCTGTGTTTCCTCCTTTTTGATGCTCTGTCAGGCCTTCACTGCGGTGGTTTTCAGTTGCTGTTTGTTTGTGGGCCTTTCTGTCTGAAGTTTAGTCTTTAACAAGAGAAATGCATGCTCAATTTGGTTGAGATCAGGTGACTGACTTGGCCATTCAAGAATATTCCACTTCTTTGATTTAATTAACTCCTGGGTTGCTTTGGCTTCATGTTTTGGGTCATTGTCTATCTGTAGGATGAAACGACGACCCATCAGTTTGGCTGCATTTGGCTGGATCTGAGCACACAGTGTGGCTCTGAATACCTCAGAATTCATTCGGCTGCTTCTGTCCTGTGTCACATCATCAATAAACACTAATGACCCAGTGCCACTGGCAGCCATGCATGCCCAAGCCATCACACTGCCTCCGCCGTGTTTTACAGATGATGTGGTATGCTTTGGATCATGAGCTGTACTACGCCTTCGCCATACATTTCTCTTTCCATCATTCTGGTAGAGGTTGATCATGGTTTCATCTGTCCAAAGAATGTTCTTCCAGAACTGTGCTGGCTTTTTTAGATGTTTTATAGCAAAGTCCAGTCTAGCCTTTTTATTCTTGATTCTTATGAGTGGCTTGCACCGTGCAGTGAACCCTCTGTATTTACTTTCATGCAGTCTTCTCTTTATGGTAGATTTGGATATTGATACGCCGACCTCCTGGAGAGTGTTGTTCACTTGGTTGGCTGTTGTGAAGGGGTTTCTCTTCACCATGGAGATTATTCTTCTATCCTCCACCACTGTTGTCTTCCGTGGACGCCCAGGTCTTTTTGCATTGATGAGTTCACCAGTGCTTTCTTTCTTTCTCAGGATGTACCAAACTGTAGATTTTGCCACTCCTAATATTGTAGCAATTTCTCGGCTTGTTTTTTTCTGTTTTCGCAGCTTAAGGATGGCTTGTTTCACTTGCATGGAGAGCTCCTTTGACCGCATGTTTACTTCACAGCAAAACCTTCCAAATGCAAGCACCACATCTCAAATCAACTCCAGGCCTTTTATCTGCTTAATTGAGAATGACATAACGAAGGGATTGCCCACACCTGTTCATGAAATAGCCTTGGAGTCAATTGTCCAATTACTTTTGGTCCCTTTAAAAACAGGGTCGCACATGTTAAGGAGCTGAAACTCCTAAACCCTTCATCCAATTTTATTGTGGATACCCTCAAATGAAAGCTGAAAGTCTGAACTTCAACTGCATCTGAATTGTTTTGTTTAAAATTCATTGTGGTAATGTCTATAACCAAAATTAGAAAAATGTTGTCTCTGTCCAAATATATATGGACCTAACTGTATATATATATACATACATATATATATATACACACACACACATATACATATTCATGTAATACAATGGTTGTATATTTTAATGGTCTCTATTGTTATTAAATAAAAAAATATATATATATTTTAAACATTTCCTGTTGTGATGGTCCTGGTTCTGATTGGAGCACGATTTTTTTAGAATGCCAAAGGTCTGCAATGCTGTAATTGCTGCAAAGGGAGCATTCTTTGACAAAAGCAAAGTTTAAAGGAGAAAATTGTTTCAAATAAAAATCTTTTTTTCCGAACCTTGTCAATGTCTGGATTAGATTTTAAATTAATTTAGCAACTCGTTTAATTAATAAAAGTTTCATGGAAAACACAAAATTGTCTGGGTGAACCCAAAATTTTGAATGGTATTATTATTATTTATTGTTATAGCGCCATTTATTCCATGGCGCTTTACATGTGAGGAGGGGTATACATAATAAAAACAAGTACAATAATCTTAAACAATACAAGTCATAACTGGTACAGTTATAGTGTATTATCTTCAGGATGCGTGGGTGCACAGTTCAAATCTTGCAATGGGGCTCATCAGACTCTACTTACGCCACATCCTACATGTATATGATTGCAGAGCTCAGGAGCAGAGTTCTCTTCACACGCAGTATATACAGTACATAGCCGACATCTGTGTCCAACATCCACGGTCAGAGCAGAGATCTGATTGCTGTTGTTAATCACTTAAACCCCAAATGTCTGAAACTGACAAGGACGTTTAAGTAAAATGTGCACTGGCAATCGTAGGGAATCAATTGATTATCATGGAAGCTGAAGGCCTATCTGAAGACATCCATTACTCCCATCTTTGTACTCAGTTACTTGCGGGGGTGGTGCTGGTCTCTGAACAATAAGCATGAGCTGGCACCACCGTTATAAACAGTAAAAAGAAAAAAACCACTCGGATGACATCATTTTTTTTTTCACTGGTCCATTCACTTAAATGAGCGAAATTGATGCAAAAAAATAGTTCATAAATGTACATGTGAACATGTCCATATACTCTTAATTGGCATGGAAATGAGACCTAAGTGCTACCAAGCCTCTTTTGTAAAGAACTGCACATAAAAGGTTTAGAGGTTTTCATAGTCAATGATCCTCGACTATAAGAATTAGAAAGCAGACTATTGAGTTCGCTATGCTGTATACTTCGTTTCTATACCAACAGATTTGCTTCCCACTTCCTTTTTTAGTCAATCTGTTGCCAGCCACCTGTTTCATTTCTTTTATTTATAGTGAAGCTACAATGCCACTTTATGGCTTCATTGCATGATTTACAGGGATTGTAAACGCAAAACCAGTGGAGATCCACAGATTTGTTACATTGAAAGGCAAATGAAATCTCCCTCTTTCCATCCACTTCACACCTTGTTTTGTGCTAATAAAAAAGGGAGTGAGAGAGAACCACTTATGAATTTATGCAATTCCCTGAAGCAGGCGGTATCCAAGGACATGATGCTGCCACAGCAACAAGTTCCGTGCTACAGCCTTTAGCAACAAAGGCCTTTAACTCAATGTGGTCCAGAAAAGCCACCAGTATATCACTGCTATCAAATAACGGATACACTGATGGCGACAGTTAATCCATCCACAGATCGGGGAGGCGCCTTTTCTTTTCCTCATGTGAGTTTTTTTTCTGCAGCTTGTTGCCATGACAGCAAACAATTTGTTGAAAGCAGCAGTATTTGGTGCAATTCAGAAAACTGCAAAGCTATTGTGTTCCCGGACACCCCCTCCCTACTGCTCTTTAACTACTCAAGCTGCCGCCTCACAGCAGATTTCCCAATGAAATCTACATAAAACACACACAAGTCCAAGCTACAAACCATATAGCCCATGTAACACTGTCCATCTATTCTATGTATCATACACAATTGTTACCCATCACACGGTGTTTAAACATGGTGTATTTATGGCTCAAATATTGGATATTCAATACAGCACATTTCCAAACATCAGCATAAGGCTGGAGTCACACACAATGTATAAAAAATCTGTCCGATTTTGTCTGCTGAGAATCGCACAAATGTTCTCCGTATGGTGATCCGTATCTCATCCATGTGCAATGCCAGGGTGCGTTTTTTTTTCTCAAAAAAGTATCCGTATGTCATCCGTATGGTGAGATTTTCTCACACACTTCCAAAATGAGCAAATAATGGCTGAGCCTTTCCTGTCACCTGCCCAATGCCTGAGAATTTCTCGCAAGTCACACTGATGGCCCATGTGCTGTGCGATTTTTTTTCTCGCACTCATAGACTTACATTGGCATTTCTCAGCTGAGATACGCGGACAATCACAGCATGCTGCGATTTCACTCGCAAGAGTAATACGGATGAGAAAAAAACGCATGATGGGAGCTGCCCCATAGATTAACATTGGTCTGAGTGCTATGTGATTTATTTATTTATTTTCTCGCTTAACACTCATCCGTATTACGCTGTAGTGTGACCCCGGCCTTAATGCTGAGCGTTATAACAGTATGTAAGAGGATTGAGGAACGACTGTACCCAGAAGTTTTGTAAATGAGATCCCAGTAGGACTTAGAACCTGTCAGGTGCTCTGAAGGCATCATGTGACAAAAAGGGACATCATCAGAAAATGACCTAATGTTTAAAGCAGGTTTTTGGGAAAATATAAATTATTTTTTAAATATTATTAACCCCTTTACCCCCAAAGGTGGTTTGCACATTAATGAACGGGCTAATTTTTACAGTTCTGACCACTGACACTTTATGAGGTAATAAACTCTGAAATGCTTCAACAGATCCTGGTGATTCTGAGGCTGTTTTTTTCGTGACATGTTGTACTTCATGACAGTGATAACATTTCTTCTATATGTTTTATGTTTATTTGCTAAAAAAAATGAAATTTGGCAAAAATTTCGCAATTTTCCAACTTTGAATTTTTATGACCTTAACCCCTTTCTGACATCTGACGTACTATCCCGTCGAGGTGGGGTGGGCCCGTATGACCACCGACGGGATAGTACGTCATAGCGATCGGCCGCGCTCACGGGGGGAGCGCGGCCGAACGCAGCCGGGTGTCAGCTGCCTATCGCAGCTGACATCCGGCACTATGTGCCAGGACCGGTCACGGACCACCCCCGGCACATTAACCCCCGGCACACCGCAATCAAACATGATCGCAGTGTACCTGCAGTACAGGGAAGCATCGCGCAGGGAGGGGGCTCCCTGCGGGCTTCCCTGAGACAATCGGTACAAGAGAATGTACTCACCTTATACCGAGCGTCTCCTCCCTGCAGGCCCCGGATCCAAAATGGCCGCGGGGCTGCATCCGGGTCCTGCAGGGAGTACTTCCGGGTCAGGAGCAGGCTGCAGCTGCAGCTCTGTTAGTCTACGTTCACATTTGCGGTCTGCACCGCAGCGTCGGGCGCCGCAGCGTCGCCGCATGCGTCATGCGCCCCTATATTTAACATGGGGGCGCATGGACATGCGTTGCACTTGCGTTTTGCGACGCATGCGTCACTGCGGCGCACGCGTCCGGGCGCAGAGGACGCAGCACGTTGCATTTTTGCTGCGTCCAAAATCAACCAAAAAAAGGACGCATGCGTCGCAAAACGCAGCGTTGTGCATGCGTTTTGCTGCGTTTTTGTTTGCGTTGTGCGTTGCGTCGCCGACGCTGCGGCGCACAACGCAAATGTGAACGTAGCCTAAGCCTGCAGCGATGAGTGAGATCGCCGATCTCACAGAGTGCTATGCAAACTGTAAGATCGGCGATCTGTGATGTCCCCCTCTAGGACAAAGTAAAAAAGTAAAAAACAAAATTTCCACATGTGTAAAAAAAAAAAAAAAATTCCTAAATAAAGAAAAAAAAAATATTATTCCCATAAATACATTTCTTTATCTAAAAAAACCCAACAAAACAATAAAAGTACACATATTTAGTATCGCCGCGTCCGTAACGACCCAACCTATAAAACTGTCCCAGTAGTTAACCCCTTCAGTGAACACCGTAAGAAAAAAAAAAAAAAAACGAGCCAAAAAACAACGCTTTATTATCATACCGCCAAACAAAAAGTGGAATAACACACGATCAAAAAGACGGATATAAATAACCATGGTACCGCTGAAAACATAATCTTGTCCCGCAAAAAAACGAGCCGCGACACAGCATCTTAAGCAAAAAAATAAAAAAGTTATAGTCCTCAGAATAAAGCGATGCCAAAATAATTATTTTTTCTATAAAATAGCTTTTATCGTATAAAAGCGCCAAAACATAAAAAAATGATATAAATGAGATATCGCTGTAATCGTACTGACCCGACGAATAAAACTGCTTTATCAATTTTACCAAACACGGAACGAAATTCATGAATAGCTGGTTTTTGGTCATTCTGCCTCACAAAAATCGGAATAAAAAGTGATCAAAAACTGTCACATGTCTGAAAATGTTACCAATAAAATTGTCAACTCGTCCCACAAAAAACAAGACCTCACATGACTCTGTGGACCAAAATATGGAAAAATTATAGGTCTCAAAATGTGGAGACGCAAAAACTTTTTTGCTATAAAAAGCGTCTTTTAGTGTGTGACAGCTGCCAATCATAAAAATCCGATATAAAAAACACTCTAAAAGTAAATCAAACCCCCCTTCATCACCCCCTTAGTTAGGGAAAAATAATAAAATTAAAAAAATGTATTTATTTCCATTTTCCCATTAGGGTTAGGGCTAGGGTTAGGGTTGGGGCTAGGGTTGGGGCTAAAGTTTGGGTTAGGGTTGGGGCTAAAGTTAGGGTTAGGGTTGGGGCAAAAGTTAGGGTTAGGGTTGGGGCTAAAGTTAGGGTTAGGGTTTGGATTACATTTACGGTTGGGATTAGAATTAGGGGTGTGTCAGGGTTAGGGGTGTGGTTAGAGTTACCGTTGGGATTAGGGTTAGGGGTGTGTTTGGATTAGGGTTTCAGGTAGAATTGGGGAGTTTCCACTGATCAAGCACATCAGGGGCTCTCCAAACGTGACATGGCGTCCGATCTCAATTCCAGCCAATTCTGCGTTGAAAAAGTAAAACAGTGCTCCTTCCCTTCCGAGCTCTCCCGTGCGCCCAAACAGGGGTTTATCCCAACATATGGGGTATCAGCGTACTCGGGACAAATTGGACAACAACTATTGGGGTCCAAGTTCTCTTTTTATCCTTGGGAAAATAAAAATTATGGGGGCTAAAAATCATTTTTGTGGGAAAAATAAGATTTTTTTATTTTCACGGCTCTGCGTTGTAAACTGTAGTGAAACACTTGGGGGTTCAAAGTTCTCAAAACACATCTAGATAAGTTCCTTGGGAGGTCTAGTTTCCAATATGGGGTCACTTGTGGGGGTTTCTACTGTTTGGGTACATCAGGGGCTCTGCAAATGCAATGTGATGCCTGCAGACCAATCCATCTAAGTCTGCTTTCCAAATGGCGCTCCTTCCCTTCCGAGCTCTGCCATGCGCCCAAACAGTGGTTCCCCCCCACATATGGGGTATCAGCGTACTCAGGACAAATTGGACAATAACTTTTGGGGTCCAATTTATCCTGTTACCCTTGTGAAAATACAAAACTGGGGGCTAAAAAAATAATTTTTGTGAAAAAAAAAAAAGAATTTTTATTTTCACGGCTCTGTGTTATAAACTGTAGTGAAACACTTGGGGGTTCAAAGCTCTCAAAACACATCTAGATAAGTTCCCTAGGGGGTCTACTTTCCAAAATAGTGTCACTTGTGGGGGGTTTTAATGTTTAGGCACATCAGGGACTCTCCAAACGCAACATGACGTCCCATCTTAATTCCAGTCAATTTTGCATTGAAAAGTCAAATGGCTCTCCTTCACTTCTGAGCTCTGCTATGCGCCCAAACAGTGGTTTACCCCCACATATGGGGTATCGTCGTACTCAGGACAAATTGCACAACAACTTTTGTGGTCTATTTTCTTCTCTTACCCCTGAGAAAATAAAAAATTGGGGGCGAAAAGATCATTTTTGTGAAAAAATATGATTTTTTATTTTTACGGCTCTGCATTATAAACTTCTGTGAAGCACTTGGTGGGTCAAAGTGCTCACCACACCTCTAGTTAAGTTCCTTAGGGGGTCTACTTTCCAAAATGGTGTCACTTGTGGGGGGTTTCAATGTTTAGGCACATCAGGGGCTCTCCAAATGCAACATGGCGTCCCATCTCAATTCCAGTCAATTTTGCATTGAAAAGTCAAATGGCGCTCCTTTCCTTCCGAGCTCTGCCATGCGCCCAAACAGTGGTTTACCCCCAAATATGGGGTATCAGCGTACTCAGGACAAATTGTACAACAACTTTGGGGGTCCATTTACTCCTGTTACCCTTGGTAAAATAAAACAAATTGGAGCTGAAATAAATTTTGTGTGAAAAAAAGTTAAATGTTCATTTTTATTTAAACATTCCAAAAATTCCTGTGAAACACCTGAAGGGTTAATAAACTTCTTGAATGTGGTTTTGAGCACCTTGAGGGGTGCAGTTTTTAGAATGGTGTCACACTTTGGTATTTTCTATCATATAGACCCCTCAAAATGACTTCAAATGAGATGTGGTCCCTAAAAAAAAATGGTGTTGTAAAAATGAGAAATTGCTGGTCAACTTTTAACCCTTATAACTCCCTAACCCAAAAAAAATTTTGGTTCCAAAATCGTGCTGATGTAAAGTAGACATGTGGGAAATGTTACATATTAAGTATTTTGTGTGACATATTTCTGTGATTTAAGGGCATAAAAATTCAAATTTTCGCCAAATTTCAGTTTTTTTCTCAAATAAACGCAAGTTATATTGAATAAATTTTACCACTAACATGAAGTACAATATGCCACGAGAAAACAATGTCAGAATCGCCAAGATCCGTTGAAGCGTTCCAGAGTTATAACCTCATAAAGGGACAGTGGTCAGAATTGTAAAAATTGGCCTGGTCATTAACGTGCAAACCACCCTTGGGGGTGAAGGGGTTAAATCACAGAGATATGTCACACAAAATAGATAATAAATAACATTTCTCACATGTCTACTTTGTATCAGTACAACTTTGGAACTTTTTTTTGTTAGGAAGCTAAGGGTTAAATGTTGACCGGCGATTTCTCATTTCTACAACCCATTTTTTTTTTTTTTAGGGATCTCATCACATTTGAAGTCACTTTGAGGGGTCTATATGACAGAAAATACCCAACGGTGACATCATTCTAAAAACTGCACCCCTCAAGGTGCTCAAAACCACATTCAAGAAGTTTATTAACCCTTCAGGTGCTTCACAGGACTTTTTGGAATCTGGAAGTAAAAAAAGAACATTTAACTTTTTCACAAACAATTTACTTCAAATATTTTTATTTTAACAAGGGTAACAGGAAAAAAATGGACCCCAAAAATTTGTTGTGTAATTTTTCCTGAGCATGTCAATACCTCATATGAGGGAGAAAACAATTTTTTTGGTGCACGGCAGAGCTCGGAAAGGAAGGAGCGCCATTTGACTTTTTGAATGCAAAATTTCCTGGAACAACTGGCAAACGCTATGTTGGATTTGGAGAGCCTCTGATGTGCCTAGTGAAAATCTCCCTCAAGTGACACCATTTGGAAACTAGACCCCTCAGGGAACTGATCTAGATGTGTGGGGAGCATATTGAACCTTCAAGTACTTCACAGAAGTTTATAACGTTGAGCCGTAAAAAAAAAAAATCTAATTTTCCCCACAAATATGTTTTAGCACAAAATATTGCATTTTCGTAAGGGTAACAGGAAAAATTGCACAATACAGTTTGTTGTGTAATTTCTCCCAAGTATGCTGATACACAATATGATGGAGAAATCTACTGTTTGGATGCAGGGCAGGGCTCAGAAGGGAAGGAGAGTCATTTGACTTCTTGTAACATTTCCTGGTATCATTAGCAGACGTCATGTTCAGTTTGGAGAGCCCCTGATGTGCCAAAACAGTGGAAACCCCCAACAAGTGACCCCCTTTTGGAAACTAGACCCCTCAAGGAATGTGTTTAGATGTGTAGCGAGCACCTTGAACCCCAGATGCTTCACACAAATTTATAACATTGAGCCGTGAAAATATATATACACTCACCGGCCACTTTATTAGGTACACCATGCTAGTAACGGGTTGGACCCCCTTTTGCCTTCAGAACTGCCTCAATTCTTCGTGGCATAGATTCAACAAGGTGCTGGAAGCATTCCTCAGAGATTTTGGTCCATATTGACATGATGGCATCACACAGTTGCCGCAGATTTGTCAGCTGCACATCCCAAAGATGCTCCATACAAGGCAGGATGGATCCATGCTTTCATGTTGTTTACGCCAAATTCTGACCCTACCATCCGAATGTCGCAGCAGAAATCGAGACTCATCAGACCAAGCAACGTTTTTCCAATCTTCTACTGTCCAATTTCGATGAGCTTGTACAAATTGTAGCCTCAGTTTCCTGTTCTTAGCTGAAAGGAGTGGTACCCGTTGTGGTCTTCTGCTGCTGTAGCCCATCTGCCTCAAAGTTCGACGCACTGTGCGTTCAGAGATGCTCTTAGGCCTACCTTGGTTGTAACGGGTGGCGATTTGAGTCACTGTTGCCTTTCTATCAGCTCGAACCAGTCTGCCCATTCTCCTCTGACCTCTGGCATCAACAAGGCATTTCCGCCCACAGAACTGCCGCTCACTGGATTTTTTTTCTTTTTCGGACCATTCTCTGTAAACCCTAGAGATGGTTGTGCGTGAAAATCCCAGTAGATCAGCAGTTTCTGAAATACTCAGACCAGCCCTTCTGGCACCAACAACCATGCCACGTTCAAAGGCACTCAAATCACCTTTCTTCCCCATACTGATGCTCGGTTTGAACTGCAGGAGATTGTCTTGACCATGTCTACATGCCTAAATGCACTGAGTTGCCGCCATGTGATTGGCTGATTAGAAATTAAGTGTTAACAAGAAGTTGGACAGGTGTACCTAATAAAGTGGCCGGTGAGTGTATATATATTTTTAAATTACATTTTCCCCACAAAAATGCTATTTTGGCCCCGAGTTTTGCATTTCCATAAGGGTAACAGGAAAAACTGCACCATACAATTTGTTGAGCAATTTCTCCTGAGTATCCTGATACCCCATATGTGGGGAATACTACTTTTTAGGCACAGTGCAGAGCTCAGAAGGGAAGAGGAGCCATATCGGATTTTGATGGAATGGTTTGAGGGAGCAATGTCACATTGGCAGAGCCCTTGGGGTGCTAGAACAACAGAAACCCCCTATAGTTGACATAGTTGAACTCATTTTGCAAACTACACTCCCCAATTAATTCATCTAGTGGTGCAGTGATCATATTGACACCACATGTGCCTCACAGAATTTTATACCTCTGAGCATGAAAGAAAGCAAAAAGTTTTTCATTTTACTAAGGGCTAATAGGATTTTTTTCCTAAGGTCCATTCTTTCTGAGTGTGCCAATACCCTACATGTAAAATTGGAAAATGTTTTTCAGGCACAAGGAGTGCCAGATTTTATTACTATGGTTTGCGGGTGCCATGACCCACTGGGAGAGCTCATGAGGTTCCAGGACAGCAGAACCTCCCATAAGTGACCTCATCTTACAAACATCGCCTCTTAATGAATTCATCTAGGGATGCAGTGATCGTATTAACACTATGGGTGTCACAGAATTTTATACCATTGGGCAGTGAAGAAAGAAACAAAATTTTGTTTTAGCCCCAGATTTTACATTTTCACACAAGTGGGTACAATTGGCACCAAAATTTGTCCCAAAATTTCTACTGAACGTGGCAATACCTCATATGTGGCTGTACAGTACTACTTAGCCATTCGTAGATACTCGGGAGGAATGTAGTGCTATTTACCTCCTGGAGCGCAGATGTTCCTAGAACAGTTTGTGGACTCCATATACAGAGCACTCAATTGTTAGAAGAGCAGAATCCCCCCTCAAGTGACCCCATTTTGGAACTTATACCTCTTGGGGAATTTATCTACAGGTGTAGTGATGATTTTTGCGTATTTTCCAGAAACAAGCAGCAATGAATGTTGCAGAGTGAAAATTGTAAATTGCTGTTGTAGTGACCAGTACACTGTAGGGACCAGTACATTGTAGTATATTATGCCCAGCCTGTGCTTCTGGAGGCATGCACCCGTAAGTTAGGCGGGCTCTTATCACTACAGAAATGCCAATCGTGGACGCAATATGTGGTTTAGGTACACTGTGGGGCTCAGACAGAAGGGGGCATTTGGATTTGAGAGACGAGAACTTCCCGAATTTCTTTTGGCGGATGAGGAGCTATTTTGTTTTTCCAGAGCCTTTGTGCTACCAGTAATGTGGAAGCCCCCTATATTTCAGTTAACTGATGACAGACCTTATGTCACGATCCATGTTTGGATTCGTGGCAGCTCTGGTTTCACTCTGTTTTAAATACAGCTCTGGCAAAAATTAAGAGACCACTGCAAAATTTTCAGTCTGTCTGATTTTTTTCTCTTCGCCACGACAGCACCCACTGAGAGAGGGGATCCGCCCCTAGGAACAATAAACCTACAGAGAGATGAAAATGGGTGGCCCCCCTCACTCCTCAGTTGGTTTCCTGTTCTTAGAAGGAAACCTGCAGAGATTCTTCTCTGAAGTTTTTGTTTAAACAAGAGGAATACCTGGCCTGGATTGCCACCTGTGCAGTTTCTTATAGAGCAGCAGGGGCTCCAGTGCCTGTGTCAGGGTCGGGTGAATGTTCTTTTTTGGCTCCTCCCTCCTCTGTGTAGGACGACATGACTCGGTGCCGCCGGAGGATTGAATGCATGGGGCACGATCTTTTTCCGGTGGACGGCGCGCAACAGCAACAGACACTCCGGGTATGAGATGCTGATTGCTGGTGGAGGATATTGCGCTATACTCTGAAGGCGGTGGAACGCTGCCTCAGCGAGCCAGGAGGTAGGTAACGGTGTTATGGTCCAGCGGTGAGGACCCAGAGCACACACCTTAAATGGTTAATGGAGCCCGATCCGCCGGGAGGCTGCAGAGAATCGCAGCAGTGAGGAAAAGCCATGTGTTCTCGCGCGCATGTGCAGTCACCGAAGCGCCCCGGAGGTATACTTCCGGAAGCGGTATGGAGAATGCGGTGACGCGTTCTGCTGCGGCCGGTATTCCGAAGGCTGGTGTGGGGGTGTACGGCTGAAGGCAGGATTGAGCGCCGGAAATAACATCTCCGGGAATGACGGTAATAAAAAAAAAAAAGAGTTGTCCTGCCTCTAGTGATGGTGGCTATTTAAGCACAAACTGGAGGATGTGTGTGTGTGTGCTACCATGTCGTCTCCTGGTGAACATGTTTCGCACCCACTGGAGGTGCTATTGTTGCCTACTCATGACAATAGCAAGAAAGGTGGAAGTGGACACTCTAAACAGAGTGATTCCACGGATAAGATGGTGAAAGATAGGAAGTCGGCTCGTTCCACACCCCAGCCCAACCCGTCATCTCTACAGCCGGTATTTTTTGCTGACAATACACCAGGGTGAGTGTTTGATCAGTTTTATTTAAGCCGATGGATGCCTATTTTTGATTTTTATATTCATAGGCTAAAAAAAGTGGAAAAACCAAGCACAAGCAGTGTGCTCTGTGTTCTGAACCCCTTCCAGAGACTTATGTCAAGAGGTTATGTCAGTTTTGTATTAGTCATACCCTACAGGAGGAGGGTTCAGTAAGGATGGGGGACATACGCTTAATGATCCGTGAAGAACTACAGTCCCTGGGGAGTTCTGATAGTAAATTAGAGAAAAAGTCCAGTAAAAAAATGGCCTCGCCAAGAGCAGAATCCTCTTCCCAGAGCGGTGAAATTAATTTGGATACTTCACAAGGGTCCGTCTCCTCAGAAGATGATGAGTATGTATGTTTTTCAACTGACGGTATTAACAATCTAGTCAAGTCAGTAAGAGACACAATGGGACTATCAGAATCTAGAGAACCCCAAACTCCTCAGGACGTCATGTTCGCAGGTCTTTCTCAGCGAAAAGTAAGAGTTTTTCCGGTAATCCAAACAATTAGGGTATGTTTCCACGTGAAGGAAACGCTGCGTGTTTGACGCTGCGCAGAGCCGCAGCGTCAAACACGCAGCGTCCAGATGTTACAGCATAGTGGAGGGGATTTTATGAAATCCCGTCTCCACTATGCGTGGCAACACGCATCCGGCGGCCCTGCGATTCCGGACATGCTGCGCATCTTTTACGATCGCAGCATGTCCGTGTACCTTGCGGCGACGCTACGGCGATGCTGCGCCGCCACAAGGTATATCACAGGGCCCTATGTGTGAGGCGCGATGATGTCAGATGTGTGCAATGAACACATCCGGCATCATCGCGTCACAGAAGGGGGCGGGGCTTAGGGCGGAGCGGGTTTGCCGCTCCGTCCATACCGCCGGCCATCCTGATGGTGGACACGTACCCTTAAGGACCTAGTGAAAGAAAAGTGGGACAAACGGGCAAAGAGGTTTTATGCCCGCAACATCAAAAAGACGGTACCCATTTGATGGTGAGGATCTAGCTTCCTGGGCTAAAGTACCCAAGGTTGATGCAGCTGTTGCTTCTACCTCGCATCGATCCTCCTTGCCGGTGGAGGATGCAGGTACATTATCTGATCCGATGGATTGTAAATCGGACGCACTTTTTAAAAGATCCTGGGAATCTTGCATAACAGCGTTCAAACCAACAATTTCAGCCACATGAACGGGGAGATCTATGCTTGTTTGGCTGGACCAGCTGGATCAAAATATAAAAAATGGCATGTCTAGGGACAAGTTGCGTTCCTCCATTCCCTTAATTAAAGGGGCAGTGGCTTTTCTATCAGACACGTCTATAGACTTTCTCAGTCTAGCAGCCAGAATGGTGAGTCTAACCAATACAGCTCGCAGAGCATTATGGTTGAAGAACTGGAAGGGTGATGCCCAATCCAGATCTAAACTCTGCGCTATACCCTGTCAGGGTGAGTACCTTTTTGGGACAGTATTAGACGACATCCTGATTAAAGCAGGAGAGAGGAAAAAAGGGCTTCCTAATCCTTTCATTCCCTCCTACAGAAGAGCATTCAGAATACCGGCATTTTGGCAAGAAAAAGGACTATAAGGACAGTTGGAACAATAAAGATTTCAAGATTTGTCTAAACAGGTGTTGATAGAGGTTCTGGCACATCAAAGAGGGAAAGGCTTTTACTGCCCCTTATTTCTAATTCCCAAACCTGATGGTTCATTTAGAACCAAAATTAATCTAAGGAAACTAAATACCTATATACCTAAATACTAGGATTCCACACAAGAATTCAGTCTTACAACACCACCTCAGTAGCTTATCTAAACCATCAAGGAGGTACACGGTCGAACACTCTCATGTCCATTACAGCAGACATTCTTGATCTAGCTGAGAAACACCTCTTGTCCCTGTCAGCCATACACGTCAGGGGCATAGACAACTTCCGAGCAGATTTTCTCAGCCGCCACACCCTGCACCAGGGGAATGGGTGCTCAGCAGGAGAATTTTTAGGATGATAACTGCCATATGGGGAGTATCTCAAATAGACTTATTCGCCACGAGACACAACAGGCAGGTCAAGAAATTTGCCTCGTTGTAAAGGGTAAAGGCAGGACAATCCGGACATATTCGACACCCTGCATATCCCATGGACATTCCTTATGCCTTTCTGCCTTGGAATCTTGCCAATAGTCATCAGGAAAAAAAGGGAAGAAGGAGCAAGGGTAATTTTTAATAGCTCCGTTTTGGCCCAAGAGACCGTGGTTCTCATGGCTAAAAGAAATGTCAGTCTCCGATCCATGGATTCTTCCAGAGACCAAAGATCTACTCTCACAAGGCCCTTTTTTCCACCCTCAGGTCAAGGGTCTGAACCTGACGGCATGGAATTTGAGAGGCATCTATTAAAATCTAGAGGATTCTCTGATGGTTTAATTAATACCCTCTTAAAAAGTAGAAAAGCATCTACAACAAAGATCTATACTAAAGTCTGGAAAAAAATGTTAGAGTTTCATACAGCAGATTTAGCTAGTGAAGTGCCTATATCTCACATATTAGAGTTCTTACAAAAAGGACGTGAATTAGGGCTTTCAGTTAGCACCATAAAAGTCCAAATCTCAGCTCTGGGGGTCCTTTATAATTATGACGTTGTAGGTAATAAATGGGTGTTTCATTTTATATCTGCGTGCCAGCGTTCAGACCCTGTCCATGTACCACAGGTCCCACCATGGGATTTAAATTTAGTTCTGGATGCGTTAATAGAGAGCCCATTCAAGCCTCTCCTTTTAGCCTCAATAAAATATGTCTCGTTAAAAACTCTATTATTAGTGGCTTTAGTATTGGCTAGGAGAGTGACCTTCAAGCTTTATCATAGTTACATAGTTACATAGTTATTAAGGTTGAAGGAAGACTGTAAGTCCATCTAGTTCAACCCATAGCCTAACCTAACATGCCCTAACATGTTGATCCAGAGGAAGGCAAAAAAAAAACCATGTGGCAAAGAGTAACTCCACCATGGGGAAAAAAATTCCTTCCCGACTCCACATACGGCAATCAGACTAGTTCCCTGGATCAACGCCTTATCAAGGAATCTAGTGTATATACCCTGTAACATTATACTTTTCCAGAAAGGTATCCAGTCCCCTCTTAAATTTAATTAATGAATCACTCATTACAACATCATATGGCAGAGAGTTCCATAGTCTCACTGCTCTTACAGTAAAGAATCCGCGTCTGTTATTATGCTTAAACCTTCTTTCCTCCAGACGTAGAGGATGCCCCCTTGTCCCTGTCTCAGGTCTATGATTAAAAAGATCATCAGAAAGGTCTTTGTACTGTCCCCTCATATATTTATACATTAAAATAAGATCACCCCTTAGTCTTCGTTTTTCCAAACTAAATAGCCCCAAGTGTAATAATAATCTTGGTATTGCAGACCCCCCAGTCCTCTAATAACCTTGGTCGCTCTTCTCTGCACCCGCTCCAGTTCAGCTGTGTCTTTCTTATACACCGGAGACCAGAACTGTGCACAGTATTCTAAGTGTGGTCGAACTAGTGACTTGTATAGAGGTAAAATTATGTTCTCCTCATGAGCATCTATGCCTCTTTTAATACATCCCATTATTTTATTTGCCTTTATAGCAGCTGCCTGACAGTGGCCACTGAATATGAGTTTGTCATCCACCCATATACCCAGGTCTTTTTCATTGACGGTTTTGCCCAGAGTTTTAGAATTAAGCACATAGTTATACATCTTATTACTTCTACCCAAGTGCATGACCTTACATTTATCCCCATTAAAGCTCATTTGCCATTTATCAGCCCAAGCTTCTAGTTTACATAAATCATCCTGTAATATAAAATTGTCCTCCCCTGTATTGATTACCCTGCAGAGTTTAGTGTCATCTGCAAATATTGAAATTCTACTCTGAATGCCCCCTACAAGGTCATTAATAAATATGTTAAAAAGAAGAGGGCCCAATACTGACCCCTGTGGTACCCCACTGCTAACCGCAACCCAGTCCGAGTGTGCTCCATTAATAACCACCCTTTGTTTCCTATCCCTGAGCCAGCTCTCAACCCACTTACACATATTTTCCCCTATCCCCATTACTCTCATTTAATAATTTATCAATTGATCCTCCTTTTTTGTCTATATTTCCTGACAAAATAGTCTTAAAAACAGACCCATCCTATCTTCCCAAGGTGGCCACTAAATTTCATAGGTCACAAGAAATCTTCCTACTTATTTTTCATGAAAATCCCTCAACACCAGAGGAAGAAAAACTCCTTACCTTGGATGTTAAAAGGACTGTTTTGGCCTACTTAGATAGGACTAGGGCCTGGAGGCAGAGCAGGACTCTCTTTGTGTCTTTCCAGGGTAATAAGAAAGGATCCAAGGTTACGAAAAATACATTGTCTCGCTGGATTAGAGATGCCATAATGCTGGCATATAAAGCCAATGGAAGAGACCCACCAGAAAATGTGGGAGCACACTCCGCATGAGCCATATCTGCTTCCTGTCCTGAAAGAGCGAACATTCCAATAGACCTTATTTGTAAGGCCGCAACCTGGTCTTCGCCTTCTACCTTTTATAAGCACTATAGGCTAGACTTGTCTTCTTCCTCTGATTTGGCCTTTGGGATATCAGTTCTTGATACGGTGGTCCCCAACAGGTGATTGTCTCTGTAAATTTCTCAGTGGGTGCTGTCATGGCGAAGAGAAAAAAACGGATTACTTAACGGTAATGCTCTTTTATAGAGCCCACGACAGCACCCACTCACTTCCCTCCCTTTATTATAGTTGCACGTGGTACTTCTGGTAGCGAGAGGTCAATTGTATATTGTTGGCAGTACATAACGTAAAATTGTAGATATGTATACAGTACAGACCATAAGTTTGGACACACTTTCTCATTTAAAGATTTTTTCTGTATTTTCATGACTATGAAAATTGTAAATTCACACTGAAGGCATCAAAACTATGAATTAACACATGAGGAATTATATACTTAACAAAAAAGTGTGAAACAACTGAAATTATGTCTTATATTCTAGCTTCTTCAAAGTAGCCACCTTTTGCTTTGATGACTGCTTTTTGCACACTCTTGGCATTCTCTTGATGAGCTTCAAGAGGTAGTCACCGGGAATGGTCTTCCAATAATCTTGAAGGAGTTCCCAGAGATGCTTAGCACTTGTTGGCCCTTTTGCCTTCACTCTGCGGTCCAGCTCACCCCAAACCATCTCGATTGGGTTCAGGTTTGGTGACTGTGGAGACCAGGTCATCTGGCGTAGCACCCCATCACTCTCCTTCTTGGTCAAATAGCCCTTACACAGCCTGGAAGTGTGTTTGGGGTCTTTGTCCTGTTGAAAAATAAATGATGGTCCAACTAAACGCAAACCGGATGGAATAGAATGCCGCTGCAAGATGCTGTGGTAGCCATGCTGGTTCAGTATGCCTTCACTTTTGAATAAATCCCCAACAGTGTCACCAGCAAAGTGCCCTCACACCTCCTCCTCCATGCTTCACGGTGGGATCCAGGCATGTAGAGTCCATCCGTTCACCTCTTCTGCATCGCACAAAGACACGGTGGTTGGAATCAAAGATCTCAAATTTGGACTCATGAGACCAAAGCACAGATTTCCACTGGTCTAATGTCCATTCCTTGTGTTCTTTAGCCCAAATATGTCTCTTCTGCTTGTTGCCTGTCCATAGCAGTGGTTTCCTAGCAGCTATTTTACCATGAAGGCCTGCTGCACAAAGTCTCCTCTTAACAGTTGTTGTAGAGATGTGTCTGCTGCTAGAACTCTGTGTGGCATTGACCTGGTCTCTAATCTGAGCTGCTGTTAACCTGCAATTTCTGAGGCTGGTGACTCGGATAAACTTATCCTCAGAAGCAGAGGTGACTCTTGGTCTTCCTTTCCTGGGGAAGTCCTCATGTGAGCCAGTTTCTTTGTAGCGCTTGATGGTTTTTGCAACTGCACTTGGGGACACTTTCAAAGTTTTCCCAATTTTTTCAGACTGACTGACCTTCACTTCTTAAAGTAATGATGGCCACTCGTTTTTCTTTACTTAGCTACTTTTTTCTTGCTATAATACAAATTCTAACAGTCTATTCAGTAGGACTATCAGCTGTGTATCCACCAGACTTCTGCACAACACAACTGATGGTCCCAACCCCATTTATAAGGCAGGAAATCCCACTTATTAAACCTGACAGGGCACACCTGTGAAGTGAAAACCATTCCCGGTGACTACCTCTTGAAGCTCATCAAGAGAATGCCAAGAGTGTGCAAAGCAGTCATCACAGCAAAAGGTGGCTACTTTGAAGAACCTAGAATATAAGACATCATTTCAGTTGTTTCACACTTTTTTATATATTATTATATTATTTTATTATAAGTATATAATCCCACATGTAATAATTCATAGTTTTGATGCCTTCAATGTGAATGTACTATTTTCATAGTCATGAAAATACAGAAAAATCTTTAAATGAGAAGGTGTGTCCAAACTTTTGGTCTGTACTGTATATACTGTATTATGGAGCAAATTGACTAAAACCTGGTGGCGGTTCCTCCCATTCTCTGTAATACAACTGAGGAGCGAGGGGGCCGCCCCTTTTCATCATTCTGTAGGTTTCATGTTCCTAGGGGCGGATCCCCTCTCTTAGTGGGTGCTGTTGCGGGCTCTATAAAAGAGCATTACCGGTAAGTAATCCGTTTTTTCTCTTTTATAGGTATATTTTTGAGTAAAATATATATTGCTCTTTTATTCTATAAAATACTGACAAAATGTCTCTGAAGTTCCAAGCAATACATTTTGTATTTATTTTCTGAAAATGAGAAATAGTCAAAATCACAAAAAAATGCATTGCTTGCAGGCCTCAAATAATGCAAAAAAAAACAACACAAAAACAAACAGGTTCATGATCAGTTAGAAACAATACTAATGTTTTAACTTAGAAAGAGTTCAGAAATCAATATTTTGTGGAATAACCATGATTTTTAATCACAGCTTTCATGCGTTTTGGCATGCTTTCCACCAGTCTTTCACACTGCTTTTAGGTGACATTATGCCACTCCTGGTACACAAATTTGAGCAGTTCTGTGTTTGATGGCTTGTGACTATCCATCTTCCCCTTGATTACATTCCAGAGGTGTTCAATGGGGTACAGGTCTGGAGATTGGGCTGGCTTTGATGTGGTGGTCCTTCATCCACACCTTGATTGACCTAGCTGTGTGGCATGGCGCATTGTCCTGCTGGAAAAACCAGTCCTCAGAGTTGGGGAACATTGCCTGAGCAGAAGGAATCAACTGTTTTTCCAGAATAACCTTGTATGTGGCTTGATTCATATGTCCTTCACAAAGATTAACCTGCCCAATTCCAACCTTGCTAAAGCATCCCAGACCATCACCGATCCTCCACCAAATTTCACACTGGATGCAAGACACTGTGGCTTGTACACCTCTCCAGGTCTCAGTCTAACCATTAGATGACCACGTATTGGGCAAAGCTGAATATTAGACTCATCAGAGATTATCTTACTCCAGTCCTCTATGGTCCAATCCTTATGGTCTTTGGCAAACTTCAGCCTCTCTCTCCTTTGCTTCTCATTGATGAAAGGCTTTTTTCTAACTTTACATGACTTGAGTCCTGCCTCTAGGAGCCTTTTACGAACTGCTCTTGCCGTGCACTTCACCCCAGCTGCCATATGCCATTCCATTTGTAGGTCACTTGATGTCATCCTGCGGTTGCAGAGTGACATTTTAATAAGATGACGGTCATCCCGGTCAGTGGAGAGTCATTTTCGCCTTTGCCGGTCTCTAGCTTTGTTGTCCCCAACATCTGCTGCTTGACCTTGTTGTAATGGAGTGCACCCTTAGAAATTTTAAGGATGGAGGCAACATGACACTCACTGTGTCCCTCTGCTAGTAAAGCAAGAATTGAGCCCTTCTTTTCCTCACTCAAGACTTTTCTTTTCAACTCCTTTGGCATGGTTATTTTTTCATTTCTATTACTTTTGGGATATTACTAGCACTTGTTTTGCCATCCAGGTTGTCCTATTGCAAGAGGATTGTGAACACCACAGAAGTGTTTTTTATACTTTCCTTTGTTAAATAAGATTTGATTCAGGTGATCACCTAATCAGAAGCACATTAAGTAGAATGAGGTGCACTCTGGTTGAAATTCAACTGACACTGGAATGGAATGGCTGTCAGACACATAGAGAAGCTGATTTTTATAAAACTGTGCAGTGGTCTCTTAATTTTTGACAGAGCTGTATGTCTTTTTCCTTTCAGGACTAGCAGGGGTTAATATCAGTCCCCCCCTTCCCCCCGCAATTAGCTGTAACTGCAGTGTAGCTAGGTCAGCTGATGTGGGTGGTGACCACTCCCACCATCCTTTAAATAGTCACCTGATGCATCAGCTGACTGTCTGTGAAAGAGCAATCTACAGTGACTAAGCCTGGAGGAGGGAGGGAGCTCAGTGCTGTGGTGTATCAGCTGGTTTCGTGAGCTCGTGATCCTGATGCCTTTATTCTGCTGTACGCTGCAGCAGAGGAAGCTAAATTGTGTTTTTACCCCATGCCTTTGGTGTTTGTCACTGTCACCTGTGTGGTATTATCTGTAGTCGTGAGGCTAGCACCCCTTGCCGACCAGTGCACTAGCCAGGGCAGTATAAGGTGACAGCGAGGGACGAGGTTCGTGATGGCAGCGGGACCTGATTAGGGCTTTAGGGCAGTGCAGAGACAGGCTCAGGTGGTGACCATACCTCATTTCCCTATCAGTAGGACCTTCCTCTCCCCATTTCCATCCCGCTGTGTGTTGTGCCATCTGCTCACTGAACCCGCATTGGGTCGTTTTACATTGTGACATAAAATGAGAATAATGCGGATGGGGGAAAATATGTGTAAGTGGGTTGAGAGCTGGCTCAGGGATAGGAAACAAAGGGTGGTTATTAATGGAGCACACTCGGACTGGGTCGCGGTTAGCAGTGGGGTACCACAGGGGTCAGTATTGGGCCCTCTTCTTTTTAACATATTTATTAATGACCTTGTAGGCGGCATTCAGAGTAGAATTTCAATATTTGCAGATGACACTAAACTCTGCAGGGTAATCAATACAGGGGAGGACAATTTTATATTACAGGATGATTTATGTAAACTAGAAGCTTGGGCTGATAAATGGCAAATTAGTTTAATGGGGATAAATGTAAGGTCATGCACTTGGGTAGAAGTAATAAGATGTATAACTATGTGCTTAATTCTAAAACTCTGGGCAAAACCATCAATGAAAAAGACCTGGGTGTATGGGTGGATGACAAACGCATATTCAGTGGCCAGTGTCAGGTAGCTGCTATAAAGGCAAATAAAATAATGGGATGCATTAAAAGAGGAATAGATGCTCATGAGGAGAACATAATTTTACCTCTATACAAGTCACTAGTTCGACCACACTTAGAATACTGTGTACAGTTCTGGTCTCCGGTGTATAAGAAAGACATAGCTGAACTAGAGCAGGTGCAGAGAAGAGCTACCAAGGTTATAAGAGGATTGGTGGGTCTGCAATACCAAGATAGGTTATTACACTTGGGGCTATTTAGTTTGGAAAGACGAAGACTAAGGGGTGATCTTATTTTAGTGTATAAATATAGGGGAGGGGACAATACAAAGACCTTCTGATGATCTTTTTAATCATAGACCTGAGACAGGGACACGATGGCATCCTCTACGTCTGGAGGAAAGAAGGTTTAAGCATAATAACAGACGCGGATTCTTTACTGTAAGAGCAGTGATACTATGGAACTCTCTGCCGTATGATGTTGTAATGAGTGATTCGTTACTTAAATTTAAGAGGGTACTGGATACCTTTCTGGAAAAATATAATGTTACAGAGTATATACACTAGATTCCTTGGCGTTGATCCAGTTAACTAGTCTGATTGCCGTATGTGGAGTCGGGAAGGAATTTTTTTCCCCAATGTGGAGCTTACTCTTTGCCACATGTTTTTTTTTTTGCCTTCCTCTGGATCAACATGTTAGGGCATGTTAGGTTAGGCTATGGGTTGAACTAGATGGACTTAAAGTCTTTCTTCAACCTTAATAACTATGTAACATTATCACTGACCATCACCTTTTTTTGGGTGAACCTATGGCGCAAGCACAGGCTTTTGCTCAGCTGATCCAGACCCTCACTGATGAGATTAAGGAGCTGCGGTGTCAGGTGGTGCAGCAGCCTCAACAGTTGTCGGGGTTCTGAGTCTCGGCTCATGTGCAGTCTCAACTGGAACCCAAGATATATCTTCCAGACAGGTTCTCTGGAAGGAGAGATACATTTTTGGCTTTTCAGGAGGCCCGTAAATTGTATTTCAGGCTCCGTCCTCGT
This sequence comes from Ranitomeya variabilis, assembly GCF_051348905.1. Lineage (NCBI taxonomy): Eukaryota > Metazoa > Chordata > Amphibia > Anura > Dendrobatidae > Ranitomeya > Ranitomeya variabilis. Next base: position 263,043,023 of record NC_135232.1, read on the forward strand.
TCTTCAGGGAGTGAGGAGCAGCGTGTGGGGATTATAGTCTCCCTTCTCAAGGGTGATCCCCAATCTAGTCGACTGATTCACCATCTTTGCCATTGGTGGATGAGTTTTTGCGGCATTGGCGCTGGTGTATGGAAATCCTGATGGCATCTCCCTGGAAAAGTCTAGACTCAGTAAAATTAAATCATAGATAAATCATAGAATCACAGAATAAATCATAGAATGATATAGTTGGAAGGGACCTCCTGGGTCATCTGGTCCAACTCCCTGCTCAAAGCAGGATTCACTAAATCATCCCAGACAGATGTCTGTCCAGCCTTTGTTTGAAAACTTCCATAGGAGAACTCACCACCTCTCGTGGCAGCCTGTTCCACTCATTGATCATCCTAACTGTCAAAAAGTTTTTTCTAATATCTGTGTCTCCTCCCATTCCGTTTCATCCCATTACTTCTAGTCTTTCCTTGTGCAAATGAGAATAAAGATGATCCTTCTACAATGTGACAGTCCTTGAGATATTTGTAGACAGCTATTAAGTCTCCTCTCAGTCTTCTTTTGCAAACTAAACATTCCCAAATCCTGCAACCACTCCTCATAGGACATGGCTTGCAGACCGGTCACCATTCTGGTCGCTCTTCTCTGAACTTGCTCCAGTTTGTTGATGTCTTTTTTAAAATGTGGTGCCCAAAACTGGACACAGTATTCCAGGTGAAGTCTGACCAAAGAGGAGTAGAGGGCAATGACTTCGCGTGATCTAGACTGTATGCTTCTGTCAATACATCCCAGAATTGCATTTGCCTTTTTTGCTGCTGCATCACACTGTTGACTCATGTTCAATTTATGATCTATTAGTATACCCAAGTCTTTTTCATATGTGCTCATGTTCAGTATATGATCTATTAGTATATCCAAGTCTTTGTCATATGTGCTGTTGCTTAGCCCTATGCCTCCCATTCTGTAAATGCTTTTTCATTTTTATAGCTCAGATGTAGTACTTTGCATTTTTCCTTGTTAAAAATTGTTCTGTTAGTTGCTGCCCACTGCTCCAGTTTATTTATCTTTTTGAATCCTCTCTCTTCTCTAGTATTAGCTATCCCACCTAGCTTTGTGTCATCAGCAAATTTAATTAGTGTACCCTCAATTTCTTCATCTAAATCATTGATAAAGATGTTGAACAATACAGGGCCCGGACAGAACCCTGTGGTACCCCACTTGAGACATTCTTCCAACTGGATGTGCAGCCATTTACGACCACTCTTTGGGTCCGATCACAAAGCCAGTTATGAATCCACCTAACAGTTGCCTTGTCTATTCCATACTTAGTAATTTTTTCAATAAGGATGGTGTGAGATACTTTGTCAAATGCTTTGCTGAAGTCAAGATATACTATATCTACAGCATTTCCCTGATCCACCCAGTCAGTGATTCTGTCATAAAAGGAAATTAAGTTAGTCTGACATGACTTATTAGTTACAAACCCATGTTGACTCTGGTTAATCACTTCATTCTTATCCAGGTACTTACATACATGTTGTTTAATAATTTGTTCAAAGATCTTTCCTGGTATGGAAGTCAGACCCACCGGCCTATAGTTCCCTGTGTCCACCTTCTTCCCTTTTTTGAAGATAGGAACAACATTTGCTCTTCTCCAGTCTTCTGGGACTTCTGTTCTCCAAGAATTTTCAAAGATTATGGAGAGTGGTTCAAAAATTTCTTCTGCTATCTCCTTCAGTACTCTGGTGTGTAATTCATCTGGACATGGAGACTTGAATTCATTTATGTTAGCTAAGTGTTTCCTCACTATCTTTCTGTTTATAGATATCCTGGATTCTGAATTCTACTCCTTTAATAGGACAGTGAAGATCAGTTGATGTTACATTTCCTTTCTGAGAGAAAACAGATGCAAAATAGGAATTTAAAAGTTCAGCCTTCTCAGCAGCATCCTTTCTTACCATTTCATTATTTTCATCCTGTTAAAATCCTATAGCAACTTTTCTTTTACTTTTGATATATCCCAAAATCATTTTTTACTACTTTTGACACGTCTCTTGCAAGCCTTAATTTGCTGTCAGCTTTAGTTAATTTGATTCGTGCCCTGCAGATTCTGCAGACAGCATTATATTCTTTAGATATGCCTCCTTCTTTCCATTTGATAAACATTTATTTCTTCCTTTTTAGCATGTTTAAGTTCTGTGTTTATCCATCCTGGTTTCCTTACATGCTTTGTATTCTTTCCTCTTTTTGGAATTGTTAACGATTGTGCTTTGAGAATCTAATTTTTCAAGATTTCCCAACCTTCCTGGAAATTTTTGTCCTTAAGGATATTCAGCCATTGGATCCCTCCGATTCTCTGAGTCCCTTAAAATCTGCCTTTCTGAAATCTAACCTTGAAGTCTGAGTCTTCACAGGTCTTCCTCCTCTAGTTATCTAAAATTCTAAAATAGCATGGTTGCTACCTCCTAGGGTCCCAGTCACTCTTACCTCCCCAACCATTTCCTCTCTGTTTACAAGGATTAGATCCAAGGTAGCAGATCCCCTAGTTTTCTCCCCTACCTTTTGGAAGATAAAGTTGTCAGCAAGAGAGGATAAGAATTTGCTTGAGCTGTTCGTTTTGCCTGAGATTCCCAACAAATGTGTGGATAGCTGAAATCTCCCATGACCACCATGTCATTTTTTGGAGAGAACTTAGCCATTTGATGCATAAAGAGTTCATCCATATCTTCAGCTTGCACAGGTGGCCTGTAGTAAATGCCTACAATGGTGTCCTTTCCATTGTTATCTCCTTGTATTAAAGGGACTCTGTCACCTGAATTTGGCGGGCTATGTAAATGCCCTGTGTTCAGTCCGATTGGCGGTGTTTCTTTTTTCCTCCACCTCATCCTTCCACGCTATCCGCAATATTTTCCAGAGTTGGAGTAGGTGTCCTCCATAGTTCGCGTGTGCGCAATGCAATCTTGTCTCGCGCACGCGCAGTATGCTTTGCCCATCTGCGGGCAAAGCCAAAAAGCATTACTGCGCATGCACTGGCGCACTATGTTCCGGAAGTATTTCTGTGTTCCGGAACATAGTGTGCCGGCGCATGCGCAGCAATGCTTTTCGGCTTTGCCCGCAGATGGGCAAAGCATACTACGAGTGACAAGATTGCATTGCGCACGCGCGAACTATGAAGGACACCTACTCAAATTCCAGAAAATATTGCGGACAGCGGGGAAGGATGGGGTGGATGAAAAAAAGAAACACAGCCCATCAGACCAGACACAGGGCATTTACATAGCCCGCCAAATTCAGGTGACAGAGTATCTTTAAGCAGGGGGGCCACTAGCTGAGGACTGTTGAAGACTAATAATACATTTGCATATGTTTAACAAAAGGACTGTTCTTTCCCTGGTCCTTAAAGGGAACCTGTCACCATGTTTTTGGAAGATGGGATAAAAATAGCGTTAAATAGGGGCAGAGGTGGGCGTTACATTAGTGTGTTTGTTATGCGTTTATTACCCACCTAAGTTGCCGAAATACCTTTGCAAAGTCTCCGTTTTCGCCTGTCAATCAGGCTAGTCTGGTCAGATGGGCGTTGTCTTCCCCCAGATTTTGCGTAGTTTTCCGTTGGTGGCGTAGTGGTGTGCGCATGCCCAAGGTCCCAAATCCTCTGCCAGGGGATTTCAAAGAGCGCGGTGTCCGTTATTGCATTGGTGATCGGTGGGCGCGGCCATCTTCCTTTGGCCGCGCGTGCGCAGAAGCGGCGCTCTGCTGGCCGCGGCATCAGGAAAATGGCCGCGGGATGCCGCGCGTGCGCAGATGGATATCGCGGCGGCCATTTTCCTGAAGCCGCGGCCAGCAGAGCGCCGCGGCAAGCAGAGCGCCGCTTCTGCGCACGCGCGGCCAAAGGAAGATGGCCGCGCCCACCGATCACCAATGCAATAACGGACACCGCGCTCTTTGAAATCCCCTGGCAGAGGATTCGGGACCTTGGGCATGCGCACACCACTACGCCACCAACGGAAAACTAAACAAGATCTGGGGGAAGACAACGCCCATCTGACCAGACTAGCCTGATTGACAGGCGAAAACGGAGACTTTGCAAAGGTATTTCGGCAACTTAGGTGGGTAATAAACGCATAACAAACACTCTAATGTAACGCCCACCTCTGCCCCTATTTAACGCTATTTTTATCCCATCTTCCAAAAACGTGGTGACAGGTTCCCTTTAATGGGGTGAAATTAAACCTTGGCTACAGACCAGCTTACCATGCCACAAGGAGTCCTGCAGGCAGAGGACCAGGATTACTGAAAGATCAAACCATAACCTTTAATATATGGATAAATGGGCAGAGCCTTGGGATGCTTATACACTTGCGTGAAAGTGTTTGCCCCTTCCCGATTTCCTATAACCACACAAATATAAGCTCACCACACAAATATAAATAACAAAGATAACACAAAATAGTTTTTAAATGAAAGTCTTTATTATTCAGGGAAAAAGAAATCCAAATCTACAGGGCCCTGTGTGAAAAGGTGATTGCCCTCTAAATCTAATAACTGGTTGGACCACCCTTAGCAGCAAGAACTGCAATCAAGCGTTTGCGATAACTGGCAATGAGTCTTTTACAATATTCTGGAGGAATTTTGGCCCACTCATCTTTATCAAAAAGAAAGAGAGAGACCAGCAGCCATAAAGTCCCATAAAATAGTAAGCTTTATTAGAAAATATTAAAACCACCAAATAAGATACAGCGATGCAAAAAAGGAGAATAAACATGCATTTCTAATGGCCATAGATAACGGGCCAGAACACCAACTCAAATCCCACTATAGCATAGTAATAAGCCTCATCACAATAGATGTCCATAGCTACAAAACAAATATTGGACCAGTGCCATAGCTTGGGAAAAATTGATGTCAGTCATCAGGCATAAGTACATACCCAGTATATGCAGGATGGATAGGTGACCGGACCCGACCCCGACGCGCGTTTCGGAGCGAACAGCTCCTTAATCAGGGGGTAAGTGTGGTAAGTATGACGTGTGTATATATACACATCACCAAACGGAAGTGTGCAACTCACCCGCGCGCAGCAACAGACCGCCGAACTCCATGCACGGTATCCAACACAGCCGCCGGCACCGGAAACACGTGGGGCCCCACGTGATCACACACCAGATGGAGGAAGGGAGCCCGTACACTGCCCAGCGCAACAGGTGCATGCGCACAAGGAAGAAGCAAAAACAGCCATCTTGGAACGGGGCAACGATAAGGGCAATATAAAAAGGTACATACATAATACAGAAGGAACCAAACAAAAAAGAAATGAACAGGAGTGCAACATAAATATTGGTGTATGTAACCAATCACAGCATCACCAATGTAGAAGATACTGCTATATAGGCATATAATTACAGTCACATACAGCGATTGATGGAGGGGGCAGGGCTCCAACAGTCTAACATAACAGTGGAGCTATGTATAGCTAAAACAAACATATACACACACACAATATCAGAACCATTCCTACAATGTATATGTTATATATGAAGATCAAATCACACAGAAAAATCCCTACCATATGATAACCATAAATATACAATACAAATAACAATACATAATACATATTGCACTTCATATACAGTATAATGATAAAAATATCCGACAGATATATAAACACATGCATTGTTGATCCAAAAAGATTAGAAAGGTCACATCACAAAAAAAACGTATAAATGTGGGTGAAGTTTTATAAAAATAGAGTCATGACGTATGAATTATAACGAAGATGAAAGCCAGTTAGTGTTGACCCGCTGAGACACTCATTCTGGAGGTGACCTGAAAATTCCAATAGGACTTCAATGTTCATCAATGAATCCAAGATGACAAAATACTAAATAACAAGGAAAAACATAAATTGTAAAACCACAACAACAACAAAAATAAATAAAAAATATATATAATAAAAACACTAGGCCAAAAGTCACACATTATATGCAACACGTATACGGATCACAGGAATGGGGCAAATGATACATTTTCATTCAGCACATCAGGGTTGAGAGCATGTTCTAGGTATACAGGCGGCAGTGGAATGCAATGATATGACTATTCCTAAAACTATACCAAGGCACTTTAAGGGTATGTTTCCACGTTCAGGAAACGCTGCGTTTTTGACGCTGCGTTTTTCCGCAGCGTCAAAAACGCAGCGTCCAGATGTTACAGCATACCCTAAGGGTATGTTTCCACGTTCAGTTTTGCTTCAGGCTTTGGTCAGGATTTTATGCAGGTAAAATCCTGACCAAAACTGCACCTGAGGTCACTGGCAGGTCACCTGCGGTGTTCCTGCGTGTTTTGCTCATAGTAGCAACATGCTGCGTTTCGAAAAAACGCACCACGCATGCGTTTTCGCGGCAAAAACGCATGCGTTTTTTAACGCATAGTGGAGTCTGGATTTCATAAAATCCCATCCACTATGCTGTAACATCTGGACGCTGCGTTTTTGACGCTGCAGAAAAACGCAGCGTCAAAAACGCAGCGTTTCCTGAACGTGGAAACATACCCTAAGGAGTTCCACTCCTGTGCTGCAGCGTCGCTGAAGGTGCAGGGCATTGATCTTCTCAATATTGATATTAGGGGAGGCGGTTTATCCAAACGCCTTGCCCAATTAGAGACAAGGTGGATATGGACTCTGCGTACCAGTCACCCTGATGGGCTGAATGAAAATATATAATTTGCCCCATTCCTGTGATCCGTATCCGTGTTGCATATAATGTGTGACTTTTGGCCTAGTGTTTTTATTATTATATATATTTTTTTTGGTTGTGGTTTTATAATTTATGTTTTTCCTTGTTACTTAGTATTTTGTCATCTTGGATTCATTGATGAACATTCAAGTCCTATTGGAATTTTCAGGTCACCTCCAGAATGAGTGTCTCAGCAGGTCAACACTAACGGCTTTCATCTTCGTTATAATTCATACGTCATGACTCTATTTTTATAAAACTTCACCCACATTTATACGCTTTTTTTGTGATGTGACCTTTCTAATCTTTTTGGACCAACAATGCATGTGTTTATATATCTGTCGGATATTTTTATCGTTATATATGAAGTGCAATATGTATTATGTATTGTTATTTGTATTGTATATTTATGGTTATCATATGGTAGGGGCTTTTTCTGTGTGATTTGATCTTCGTATATACATACACTGTAGGAATGTTTCTGATATTGTGTGTATATATATATATATACATATATATATGTTTTAGCTATACATAGCTCCACTGTTATGTTAGACTGTCGGAGCCCTGCCCCCTCCATCAATCACTTTATTTAACTAATTACTGTATATGCCTATATAGCAGTACCTTCTACATTGGTGATGCTGTGATTGGTTACATACAATATTTATGTTGCACTCCTGTTCATTTCTTTTTTGTTTGGTTCCTTCTGTATGTACCTTTTTATATTGCCCTTATAGTTGCCCCCTTCCAAGATGGCCGTTTTTGCTTCTTCCTTGTGCACATGCACCTGTTCTGCTGGGCAGTGTATGGGCTCCCTCCCTCCGTCCGGCGTGTGATCACGTGGGGCCCCACGTGTTTCCGGCGGCTGTGTTGGATACTGTGCATGGAGTTCGGTGGTCTGTTGCGGCGCGCGGGTGAGTTGCACACTTCCGTTTGGTGATGTGTATATATACACACGTCATACTTACCACACCCGATGAAGGAGCTGTTTGCTCCGAAACGCGCGTCAGGGTCGGATGCGGTCATCTATCCATCCTGCATATACTGGTTATTTACTTATGCCAGGTGACTGACATCAATTTTTCCCAAGCTATGGCACTGGTCCAATATTTGTTTTGTAGCTATGGGCATCTATTGAGATGAGGCTTATTACTATGCTATAGCGGGATTTGTGTTGGTGTTCTGGCCCGTTATCTATGGCCATTAGGAAGGCATGTTTATTCCCCTTTTTTTGCATCGCTGTATCTTATTTGGTGGTTTTAATATTTTCTAATAAAGCTTACTATTTTATGGGACTTTATGGCTGCAGGTCTCTCTCTTTTTGATAATTATCATTGGCAGCTGGCCCCTATAAGTCCTTGATGCATATTTGCTACTATTCATTTCCACTGTGGCACATTGTATCTATTTATACTTATCGGATATGCTTGCTTCAATATTATTATGCTATATTATTTCTGTGTTATGCACAGGTCAATTTATTGTGGCTGAAATGGACTACAGAGCGAGAGAAAAAGTCTGGCTCAACCAATTGGATCAGATCTTTGGTGCGGGGGGTGATATGCAGCAGCAGTATGTGGATCATAGCTGGGATCAGCAATGCGCGCAGAGGAAAAACATATCTTATGAAAAGGTCTAGACTATGCTGGAATAGATCACTACTGGAGAAATATGTTGCCTCCAATATGATTCCATGTGGATTGCGGGTAAAGTTTATCCCCACCTTCTCGATCGATGATTGTTTATTCAGAAATGGGAAGAGGCATGCAACATGTGTTCAATGACTTTATTACAATTATTGATTAATTTGAACTCCACTAATATTGCAGAATTAGATAAGATGATTGACACTACCCAAGCAGAAATTAAGAAGGGTTATCCAGAGGAAAAGTTACTACAGTTTGAATCTGAATTAGATAAAACTATGGACCAACTGGTGAAAAAGATTCAGGATAACCATATATCCAAATTTAGTAGGGACCTAAAGGACTACCAGAATAAGAGAGTGTATCTTTGGAGAAATAAAAGCAACTGGAATCTACATAGAGTACCATCAAGTACTTCAGTTACGTCTGTTAGCGGACAATCAGACATCTCTTCAGTTTCGATTTCATCTCATGGGGCAAGCGAACCTCATAGGGTGCGGGATCACTCTTATCACCCCTATAAAAGAAGACCATCTATTGTATCTTCTGCGAATAGGCGTAATAATAAGGTAATTAACTTGAGTAGTTATGTCCTTAACGAATCTGATTTGTCTTTACTGGGCAGGTTTGTCCTTCTCACCCACACCGGGGTTCGACACCTTCACGGCAGTGAAGGACTTGCACATCTTTGCTAGGTCTTTGTTGTTCAAAAGACACTTCTATAATGGTGAATTTCAAAAACTTTTTCCAACAGAGGAGGAACAAGAGGCAGTAAGAATCTTGGAGGAGTTGGCTGATGAACATACTAACGAAGGAGGTAAGATCCCTCCATCCATCCGTCCGCGTTCTGTTAAGTTCCCCCCATTTTCTTCCTGTCCCAATATCAATCTTTTTGTTCGCGTGGTTACCAATGAGTTTCTTGGTATTCCTAAGTTTAGTGGGGGTGATAATCTCACTAGGGAGGAAAGGGCTCGGTTGAGGTTTTTCCAAGAACTACCTGATGTGGTGCTGAAGCCAGCAGATACAGTTGTGGCCAAAAGTATTGAGACCCCTGCAATTCTGTCAGATAATACTCATCTTCATTTAATTTGTCTTAAATTAAAAAACACAAAAAGAATTGTCCTAAAGCCAAATTGGATATAATTCCGCACCAAACATATAAAAGGGGGTGGACAAAAGTATTGGCACTGTTCGAAAAATAATGTGATGCTTCTCTAATTTGTGTAATTAACAGCACCTGTAACTTACCTGTGTCACCTAACAGGTGTTGGCAATAACTAAATCACACTTGCAGCCAGTTGACATGGATTAAAGTTGACTCAACCTCTGTCCTGTGTCAAAAGAAAGAAGACCAAATAACTGTCTGAGGACTTAAGAAACCAAATTGTGAGGAAGCGTGAGCAATCTCAAGGCTACAAGTCCATCTCCAAAGACCTGAATGTTCCTGTGTCTACCGTGCGCAGTGTCGTCAAGAAGTTTAAAGCCCATGGCACTGTGGCTAACCTCCCTAGATGTGGACGCAAAAGAAAAATTGACAAGCGATTTCAACGCAAGATTGTGCGGATGTTGGATAAAGAACCTCGACTAACATCCAAACAAGTTCAAGCTGCCCTGCAGTCCGAGGGTACAACAGTGTCAACACGTACTATCCGTCGGCGTCTGAATGAAAAGGGACTGTATGGTAGGAGACCCAGGAAGACCCCACTTTACACCGAGACATAAAAAAGCCAGGCTGGAGTTTGCCAAAACTTACCTGAAAAATCCTAAAACGTTTTGGAAGAATGTTCTCTGGTCAGATGAAACAAAAGTAGAGTTTTTTGGCTAAGGCATCAACATTGAGTTTACAGGAGAAAAAAAAAGAGGTATTCAAAGAAAAGAACACGGTCCCTACAGTCAAACATGGCGGAGGTTCCCTGATGTTTTGGGGTTGCTTTGCTGCCTCTGGCACTGGACTGCTTGACCGTGTGCATGGCATTATGAAGTCTGAAGACTAACAACAAATTTTGCAGCATAATGTAGGGCCCAGTGTGAGAAAGCTGGGTCTCCCTCAGAGGTCATGGGTCTTCCAGCAGGACAATGACCCAAAACACACTTCAAAAAGCACTAGAAAATGGTTTGAGAGAAAGCACTGGAGACTTCTAAGGTGGCCAGCAATGAGTCCAGACCTTAATCCCATAGAACACATGTGGAGAGATCTAAAAATGGCAGTTTGGAGAAGGCACCCTTCAAACATAAGAGACCTGGAGCAGTTTGCCAAAGAAGAAGAATGGTCTAAAATTCCAGCAGAGCATTGTAAGAAACTCATTGATGGTTACCGGAAGCGGTTAGTCGCAGTTATTTTGGCAAAAGGTTGTGTTTTCAGTGCCACAGCTGAATGATCTACATCACTTAGCCAGCTTCATTACATGTGGGGATTCCCTAGCAACCAGGCTACCCCCACATGTACTTATGCTGGCTAACAGATGTAAATCAGTCAGCTGCGGCGCTGAAAACTAAATCTCCAAGCACTTACAAGTACTCGGAGGACACCCGAGCGTGCTAGGGAAAGCTCAAGTACCGAGTATATTCGCTCATCACTATTAGGCCGGGATCACACATACGCGAGATACGGCCGAGTCTCGCAGGTGAAAACCCAGCTCTGGCACCGGCACTCTGGAGCAGAGCGTGCAGCTCCATGTATTGCTGTGTGGCTGCACGCTCCGCTCTGGAGTGCCAGCGCCAGAGCTCGGTTTTCACCTGCGAGACTCGGCCGTATCTCGCATATGTGTGATCCCGGCCTTAGAGACACAAGGTGTGAAGTGCAAGCCCGCAATAGGGAGGCCAAATGCGCGAGGCTTGCAGCCAAAAGCTCTTAGACACTACGAGGCACTTAGGCTATGTGCACACTTTGCAGATTCCACTGCGGATCCGCAGCGGATTTGAGCGCTGCGGATCCGCAGCGGATTTGAGCGCTGCGGATCCGCAGCGGATTTGAGCGCTAATTTAGCCCATCTTCCATACTAGAAGCCACCTTTAGCACGAGACCCAAGGCCAAGCTTCGGCGTGAAGGCATGTGGCATTTTTTCACCACTTCAATAAAAAAGAACCTAGAGATGTTTGGTCTCTGTGAACCCGTAATGACCTGAAGGATCATAATGACAGGTCAGTTTAAGCATTTAGTAAACATGGTTAAAAAAAATAACAAAAAAACCCACAACTGTGGAATTGTACTTTTTTGCAATTTCACCGCACTTGGGAGTTTTTCCCCACCTCCATTTTCCAGCACACAATATGTTAAAACCAATGGTGTTGTTCATAAGTACAGCTTGTCCCGCAAAAAAAAAAAAGCCCTCACATGGCCATTTTGACCAAAAAATGTTAAAAAAATTATGGCTCTGGGTAGAATGGGAGCAAAAAAACGAAAACACAAAAATGAAAATACCTCCAGTCACGAGGGGATTAAATATATGTATTTCAGACCACCTGTCTTTCTGTACTCAGAGAGGGTAACATCTTTCACTTGATTACTTTTGACCTTTTAAAAAGGACCATAGATTTGTTTTATTTCATATAGACATACGAGGATTTTCTTTCGACAAACAAGTTGTAGCTTTAGGCCGGCGTCACACTAGGCGTAAGACAATACGGTCCGTTTTTTACGGCTGTAATACGCAGAAATGTTCCCAGAATAGTGATCCGTATGTCATCCATACGCAGGGTGTGGCAGCGTATGTAATCCGTATGGCATCCGTACTGCGATATTTTCTCGCAGGCTTGCAAAACCGACATCTAATGGATTTATGGGCTCAAATGTTCGTTAAAACATATATACAGTCATATATATATATATATATACACATTAGTAGTGTGGAATATGCAAAAAAAAAAAAAAGGGATATGAGATGGTTTACTGTATGTAAACCATGTCTCATATCATGTCGGGTTTGTGAAGGAGAGAGGAAAAGCCGGCAATTGAATTACCGGCTTTTCTATAGAACACCGCTGCGTATTTCTCGCAAGTCACACTGCTGGTCCATGTGTAATCCGTATTTTTCTTGCCCCCATAGACTTTCATTGGCGTATTTTTTGTGCAATACGATGACAAACGCATCATGCGGTGATTTTCTACGGCCATACAATACCGTATATTACGGATGCGTAATATACGGCTGATAGGAGCAGCCCCATAGAGATTCATTGGGCCGTGTGTAATGCGCATTTTATGGACGTATTTTCTGCGCTCATACGTCCGTAAAACTCGCTAGTGTGATGCTGGCCTTAAAGTGTGTAATTTAACCAATGTTTTACAAAGTACTGGAAAACAGGAAATAAATTCCAAGTGTAAAAAATAAAACACGCAATTTTGACAGTTTTGGATGTTAAAAAATTACTTGGAAATATATTTGACAGGTCAGTACAAATATGGGGATACCAAAAAGTTGTCCAGGTTTTTTTTTCCATCATTGGTGGAAAAAAAAAAAAAAAAAGTAACTCAACAGTAAAAAAAAAAAACTGTGTCCACATTCTGAGACCTGTAACATTTTTATTTTTCAGTTGACTGACCTGCGTGAGAACTTTTCGTTTGTGACCCCAGCTCAAATAGATACAATTTTAGGAGGAACATATGAAATTGGTTTGCTTTTTATTGCATTTTTTATTGTGGCAAGTGCAATGACTGAAAAGTAGCAGCTCTGGCGTTCCAAATTTTTTCATCTATTTAATTTCCAACATAGTTTTAAATAAATTTATATTTTGATAGAGCTGAACCTTCTGGACATGACATCGTGATGGGTTAAAAAAAATAGGGGAAGGATTTAAATATGTTTCTTTCCTTTTAACTTTATTTTTTTTTAGTCCAGCTAGGGGACTAGACACTGTTTTGTTAAACTAGAATACCAAAATATTGTTATTTATGGTAAAATTGCAGTTCTATGAGGGTATGTGCACACGTAGAATGTTCAACTGCGGATTTTTCCGCAGTGGATTTGATAAATCCGCAGGGCAAAAACACCGCGGTTTTTGTGCGGATTCCACACAAAGAATTGACATGCTGTGGAATGTAAACCGCTGCGTTTCCGCGCTTTTCTGCAGCACGGGGACAGCGTTTTCGGTTTCCCATAGGTTTACATTGTACTGTAAACTCATGGGAAACTGCTGCAGACTTGCAGCTGCGGATGCACAGCAAAATCCGCATCGTGTGCACAGAGCCTGAAACTCAGCCTCACAGTGGAGCTTCACAGAACGAACATGGAAGTTACGAGGGCCTTTAGCATGTCTCCAGCTGACGTGGCAGCATGCATCAGCAATGACATTATTTAAATGCTACTATCAGAAATCATTAGCATGCAGCGATCTGAGCATGCTTACACCATATTCCAAATTATGCAAATGCCATTTATCTGAGTTTCCTAGTCAACGCAAATGACTCGGTAAAATGTTTAAATCATCAACAGTGAGTACAAATCACTTTTTTTTCTTTAATTGTCCAATAAAATAACTGTTGTTGGGTTTGAACTAAGGCTACTTTCACACTAGCGTCGTGCACTGCACGTCGCAATGCGTCGATGTGGAGAAAAAACGCATCTTGCAAAGTTGTCTGCAGGATGCGTTTTTTCCCCATAGACTAACATTACCAACGCATTGCGATGCAGTGCCACACGTTGCAACCATCGTATGACGGCTGCGTCGTGTTTTGGCGCACCGCCGCCACAAAAAAGTTACATGTAAGGTTTTTTTGGGCGTCGGGACCGCCATTTTCGACCGCGCATGCGCGGCCGAAACTCCGCCTCCTCCTCCCCGTACCTTACAATGAACGTCAGGCATTTTCTTCACAGTTTGCATCGGTATGTCAGGCCGACGCAGCGTGACGGCCCCGTACTGACGCTAGTGTGAAAGTAGCCTAAAGGTACCTTCACACTAAGCGACTTTGCAGCGAGAACGACGACGATCCGTGACGTTGCAGCGTCCTGGATAGCGATCTCGTTGTGTTTGACACGCAGCAGCGATCTGGATCCCGATGTGATATCGCTGGTCGGAGCTAGAAGTCCAGAACTTTATTTCGTCGCTGATCAATCGGTCATCGCTGGATCGGCGTGTGTGACGCCGATCCAGCGATGTGTTCACTTGTAACCAGGGTAAATATCGGGTTACTAAGCGCAGGGCCGTGCTTAGTAACCCGATATTTACCCTGGTTACCATTGTAAAAGTTAAAAAAAAAACAGTACATACTCACATTCTGATGTCTGTCACGTCCCCCGGCGTCCACAGGGTTACGCGCTGCTGCTCAGAACTTCCTGCACTGTCAGTGCCGGCAGTAAAGCAGAGCACAGCGGTGACGTCACCGCTGTGCTCTGCTTTACTGCCGGCGCTGACACATTCAGTGCAGGAAGCTCTGAGCAGCAGCGCGTAACCCTGTGGACGCCGGGGGACGTGACAGACATCAGAATGTGAGTATGTACTGTTTTTTTTTTTTAACTTTTACAATGGTAACCAGGGTAAATATCGGGTTACTAAGCGCGGCCCTGCACTTAGTAACCCGATGTTTACCTTGGTTACCCGGGTGCTGCAGGGGGACTTTGTCATCGTTGAAGACAGTTTCAACGATGCCGAAGTCGTTCCCCTGATCGTTGGCCACTGGAGAGAGCTGTCTGTGTGACAGCTCCTCAGCGACCACACACCGACTTACCAACGATCACGGCCAGGTCGTATCGCTGGTCGTGATCGTTGGTAAGTCATTTAGTGTAACGGTACCTTTAGAAGACAAAACGCACTGTTTACAAATGATTATGCACAACAGTTTCCAAACATTTTATAGGGTTTAAAGAACTGAAAATTGTCACTTGATGAATTTGCAGCATTAAAAGGTCACATTTAATAAAATCAAAAGGCCCATGTTAACATAGGACTACGTCTTTAATATCACCTTCACAATTCATTGCTTTAATTTTTGGATAATTTCTGCTTGAATTTCTTTACAGGATGTCAGAATATTCTCCCAGAGCTGCTGTTCTGATGTGCACTGCCTCCCAACCTCAAATATCTTTTGCTTGAGGATACTCCAAAGGTTCTCCTTTATGTTGCAGCCTTGTTGGGACATGGTGGCCATCTTCCAACGATCCACTAATTGACCCATCTGGACCAGCCAGGGTTTGAGCAGTGCTCATCAGTAAACAAGAGTTGTTTAACCCCCTAAGCCCCAAGGGTGGTTTGCACGTTAATGAACGGGCCAATTTTTAAAATTCTGACCACTGTCCCTTTATGAGGTGATAACTCTGGAACGCTTCAACGGATCTTGATGATTATGACAATGTTTTCTCGTGACACATTGTACTTCATGATAGTGGTAAAATTTCTTTGATATTACCTGCGTTTATTTGTGAAAAAAAAACAGAAATAAAGCAAAAATTTTGAAAATTTCTCAATTTTCCAACTCTGAATTTTTATGCCCTTATATCAGAGATATGTCACACAAAATACTTAATAAGTAACATTTCCCACATGTCTACTTTACATCGGCACAATTTTGGAACCAAAATTTTTTTTTTGTTAAGGGTTAAAAGTTGAACAGCAATTTCTCATTTTTACGCTTTTTTTTTTTTTTTTTTAGGGATCACATCACATTTGAAGTCCTTTTGAGGGGTCTATATAATAGAAAAGAACCAAGTGTGACACCATTCTAAAAACTGCACCCCTCAAGGTGCTCAAAACCACATTCAAGAAGTTTACTAACCCTTCAGGTGTTTCACAGGAATTTTTTGAATGTTTAAAAAAAAAAAAAATGAGCATTTAACTTTTCACAAAAAATTTACTTCAGCTCCAATTTGTTTTATTTCACCAAGGGTAACCAAAGAAAATGGACCCCAAAAGTTGTTGTACAATTTGTCCGGAGTACGACGATACCCCATATGTGGGGGTAAACCACTGTTTGGGTGCATGGCAGAGCTCGGAAGGGAAGGAGCGCCGTTTGACTTTTCAATGCAAAATTGAATGGAATTGAGATGGGATGCCATGTTGTGTTTAGAGAGCCCCCTGATGTGCCTAAACATTGAAACCCCCCACAAGTGACACCATTTTTGAAAGTAGACCCCTAAGGAACTTATGTAGATATGTGGTGAGCACTTTGACCCACCAAATGCTTCACAGAAGTTTATAATGCAGAGCCGTAAAAATAAAAAATCATTTTTTCACAAAAATGATCTTTTGCCCCAAATTTTTTATTTTCCTAAGGGTAAGAGAAGAAATTGGACCCAAAAAGTTGTTGTGCACACCCTAAGGAACTTATCTAGATGTGTTGTGAGAGCTTTGAACCCCCAAGTGTTTCACTACAGTTTATAACGCAGAGCTGTGAAAAACTTTTTTTTTTTTCTTCACAAAAATTCTTTTTTAGCCCCAAGTTTTGTATTTTCCCAAGGGTAACAGGAGAAATAGGACAAATTGAACAACTTTTGTGGTCCAGAGTACGCTGATACCCCATATGTGGGGGGGACCACGTTTGGGCGCATGGCAGAGCTCGGAAGGGAAGGAGCACCTTTTGGAATGCAGACTTGGATTGGTCTTCAGGCGACACACTGCATTTGTTATATAAACCGAAGAAAAAACCATACGGAGTTTAAGTCCCATTTTCAGAAGGTGAAAAATACAATTTTTATTTATAAAAACAGTACAAAACAACAAATATTCACAAGTAACTAGAGACAATGAGGAGACCTTCATAGAACACTGAAAAATAACAACAGTGAGACCCTCTATGACACTGGCAATACTTAATTAAAAAGTGCTATTAGTGGTGTCAGGGGAATCACCGCCGCAGCTGCGGCAGTGAATCCCCCTGACACCGGTTTTCTATGGGTAAGAGCTAATTTTATTATGTGGGATGCTATGCACGCTGATAGGGCTAAAGGGTATCCGTTGTGGACCTAGCACATTCCTCCATACTAGCTATGTAATATAGCAAGCTCTTTTACCTTAAACATGCACTAATAGCACTTTTTGATTAAGTATTGCCAGTGTCATAGAGGGTCTCACTGTTGTTATTTTTCAGTGTTCTATGAAGGTCTCCTCATTGTCTCTAGTTACTTGTGAATATTTGTTGTTTTGTACTTTTTTATAAATAAAAATTGTATTTTTCACCTTCTGAAAATGGGACTTAAACTCCGTATGGTTTTTTCTTCGGTTTATATAACATGTGCTTGGAGTGTCCTTGATTGATATGTTTTGATCTCCTAGGTGATTATTTTTCCTACATCATATGATGAGTAGGTGTAGTAGATCAAAAATACTGTGGTCCATTGTGGGATGTCTTTATTGACACACTGCATTTGCAGAGCCTCTAAAGTACCTAAACAGTAGAAACCCCCCACAAGTGACCCCATATTGGAAACTAGACCCCCCCAAGGAACTTATCTAGATGGGGGTTCAAAATTATCACAACACAAGTGTTTAAAGTGTTTCACTACAGTTTATAACGTAGAGCCGTGAAAATAAAAAATTATTTTTTTTCCCACAAACGAGAAATTGGCCCCAAAAAGTTGTTGTCCAATTTGTCCTGAGTACGCTGATACCCCATATGTTAGGGTAAACCCCTGTTTGGGCGCACGGGAGAGCTCGGAAGGGAAGGAGCACTGGTTTACTTTTTCAATGCATAATTGGCTGGAATTGAGATTGGACGCCATGTCGCATTTGGAGAGCCCCTGATGTGCCTAAACAGTGGAAACCCCCCAATTGTAACGGAAACCCTAATCCAAACACATCCCTAACCCTAATCCTACCCATAACCCTAACCACACCCCTAACTCCAACACACCCCTAACCCTAATCCCAACCATAACCCTAGCCACACCCCTAAACCCTGACATACCCCTAACCCTAATCCCAACCGTAAATGTAATCCAAACCCTAACTTTAGACCCAACCCTACCCCCAGCGGGAAAATGGAAATACACTTTTTATTTTATTATTTTTACCTAACTAAGGGGGTCATAAAGTGGGGTTTGATTTACTATTTATAGCGGATTTTTGATTGGGAGCTGTCACACACTAAAAGACGCTTTTTACTGCAAAAAATAGTTTATGCGTCTCCATATTTTGAGCGCTATAATTTATTGATATTTTGGTCCACAGAGTCAGGTGATCTTATTTTTTGCGGGACGAGTTGACGTTTTTATTGCTACCATTTTCGGGCATGTGACATTTTTTGATCGCTTTTTATTTCGATTTTTGTCAGGCAGAATGACCAAAAACCAGCTATTCATGAATTTTTTTTTTTTTTTTTTGGGGGGGGTGTTTATACCGTTCCAAGTTTGGTAAAATTGATAAAGCAGTTTTATTCTTTGGGATAGTATGATTACAGCGATGCCTCATTTATATTTTTTTTATGTTTTGCAACTTTTATATAAAAACTATTTTATAGAAAAAAATTTTGCATCGCTTTATTTTGAGGACTACAACTTTATTTTTTCGTTGGTGATGCTGTATGGCTGGTCGTTTTTTGTGGGACAACAATGGTACCGCTGAAAACTTCATCTTATTTATATCCGTATTTTTGATCACGTGTAAACCACTTTCTGTTCTGCGGTATGATAATAAAGCGTTTTTTGCCTCTTTTACGGTGATCAATGAAGGGGTTAACTAGTGGGACAGTTTTATAGGTCTGGTCATTACAGACGCGGCGATACTAAATGTTTTATTTTTTTTTTTATAAAGAAATGTATTTATGGGAATATATCTACTATATAATTGTCTAAGGGTCACTTCCGTCCTGTCACGGATATTCATTGGTCGCGGCCTCTGTCTGTCATGTAATCCAAGTCGCTGATTGGTGTGGCAAAACAGCCACAACCAATCAGCGACGGGCACAGTCCGGCGGAAAAATGGCCGCTCCTTCCTCCACGCAGTCAGTGACCGCTCCGTACTCCCCTCCAGTCTGCGCTCACAGGGTTAATGGCAGCGTTGACCGCAGTGTAACGCACTGTTATCGCTGCTATTAACCCTGTGTGACCAACTTGCTACGTCATCTCTCGAGACCGCAATGCACTCTTGAGACCGGAGCGCACGAGCAGCGTCAGTAACCGCTTCGCTTGGATCCGGGGGCTCCGGAAGGTGAGTATATAACTTTTTTTTAAATTTTATTTATTTTTTTAACAGGGATATGATGCCCACATTGCTATATACTACGTGGGCTGTGCAATATACGACATGGGCTGCGCAATATACGTGGGCTGGGCAATATACTACATGGGCTGGGCAATATACTACTTGGCTGGGCAATATACTACATGGCTGGGCAATATACTACATGGGCTCTGCTATATACTACGTGGCTGGGCAATATACTACATGGGCTGGGCAATATACTACATGGGCTGTGCTATATACAACGTTGCTGGGCAATATACTACGTGGCTGGGCAATATACTACGTGACTGGGCAATATACTATGTGGCTGTGCTATATACAATCGTGTTCAAAAGTCCTGCATAGGCATGAAGAAAACTATACGTTTCATACTTCTGCATCTCTACAGTGAACATATATGTTTTTGTAATCCCTCATTGTATGCCATACTAATTTTTGAATGTCCCAAGTGTATAAATTGTTATGGTATGCGCATTTTTGATCATTTTTTTTTACAGCATAACCATACCTACACCAGTACAGTGTGTAGAATGGTGAACAGGTTTCTAAGTTCATTAACTTCCAATGCAAGTTCACACAGACTTAAAATTTACTTTTTAAGATTCATTATTTTTTATTTAATTCAGAGTCCTGAAAAGGGCCTTTTGAGTGCATCTTTAGCTTCTAATACTTTATTGGCCAGCCTTTGCTCTTGAGCACCAGCTTGCATCTCGGTGGCATTGAGTGAACAAGCTTCTGCATATGTTCACGAGTGATGATGTGGTTCCAGGCCTGTATCAGAGCCTCAATCAACTCACTCTTGGTCCTTGGCTGTTTTCTAGATATCTCTAATGATACCTTGTGCCACAAGTTTTCAATTGGATTGAGGTCCGGGGACTGAGCTGGCCAGTCAATAGTAGCCACCTTGTTCTTCCAACACCATTGGCTGCCATACAGCCCCAGACCATTACTTTCATCGGATGTTTCACAGAGAAGCTCAAACACTCTGGCTTGTATTCTTCATGTGGGAACCTTCTCACATAAGACTTGCCATCATTTCCTAAAATGCAAAAAGTGCTTTCATCACTAAATAGCGCTTTTTCCCACTCCTCCTTCCTCCTATATTTAAATATTTCAATGCCCACAGTTTTCGCCTTTGTCTTTGAATGGCTTCTTTCGGGCCTTGCACCCTCTCAATCCTGCTTCCAAACATCTCTTCGTAACAGTTGATGTTGCTACCTCAATATTGCACTTTTCTTGCCATTCTCGCAGAAGCTGAGGAGAGGTGAGCTTTCGATTGGCAAGGGATGTTCTTATCAGTACTCTATCCTCCCTTTTAGTTGACTTTCTGGGCCGACCAGATCTGGGCCTATCCTGGGTAATTCCAAGCTGCTTATGTTTCTGCAAAATTCTTACGACTTACTCTGATTACAGCTGACATTCCTTGCGATCTGGGGGCCAGTATAACCCTCTTCATGTAGCACCACAACTCGCACACGATCCTCCGCTGACAAAAATCTGAAGGCTCCCATCATAAAACTCTACAGTATGATTCACTAGATAGACCAACAGATAAAACAAACAAAGCAGCAGATGTGATGCAATGTAATGCAATGTGATTGGCTGCCATATCCAGGTTATGATTGGTCACAAGAACCTCATCTGTGATTGGCTAATTTTGGATCTGAAGCTGTACAATATTTAGTTGTGCTTTCAATTCCCATATTGTTGCAATAATTTCAGGCAAAACTGCTTCAAAAGCTAAAAATATTACAGGGAGAGAATGCAAAATTGTACTCTGAACAAAACCATATATAATATGTCATATTAGCATCGAAGATAGTTGACAGAAAACGTTTAAAACTTGAAAAATCAATTTATCCTATGCTTTTGAACACCACTGTACTACGTGGACATGCATATTCTAGAATACCCGATGCGTTAGAATCGGGCCACCATCTAGTGTGTATATATATATATTTTCGGAATTTTTTTATTTTTTTACACATGTGAATATTTTTTTTTTGTTACTTTAAAACATTGCCCTGGGTCTTTGCAGAGCACTGTGTCAGATCAGCAATCTGACAGGCAGTGCAGGGACGCTTGCAAGCGCTTGCTCTGAGCAGGCGCTTGCAAGCCACCTTTCTGCAGGACCCGGAAGCAGCCCCGTGGCCATATTGGATCCGGGGTCTGCAGGGAGGAGGAGGAGGGAGGAGCAACGCGTTGCTCCGAGGGTCTCAAGGAAGCACGGAGGAAGCCCCCTCCCTGCGCGATGCTTCCCGGAATACTGCGATCATGTTTGAGAGCACGGCAGATCGCATATGATGTACTATCCTGTCACTGGGAATTAAGTCCCAGGTCACCTCGACAGGATAGTATGTCATATGGGATTAAGGGGTTAAAATTAGTCTTAAATGTATGTCTGGATCCACTGCACGTTTCTGCTTGTGAGTACTGTTTAGAGGTGGTCAAATGGGTTTACACACAACTGCAAGCCTCCTCTGAAGGATCCTACACCTTGAGGTTTGTAGGATTTCAGAGGCACCAGCAGCTTCAATTACCATTCAATTTGGATTTTGACAGATGCTTTAAATCCACTGAATTTTTCAGGCAGAAACCTTCCTCGTTCTTTATCTGCACCATCCCACCTGTGTTCTGTATCAGCCACAGATCTCCAGCTTAAGTTCTCACAAAATATCTAATGTTTTCATACCTTGCCCAAGGCATTGCACTATTTCACGACTGAAAACTGTTGCCTGCCTAATAATGTGGAATGATGTTCTTACGCAGTTTTCCTTTAATTGGCTTACCTGGCAAACTAATTATCACAAGTGTTTGAGATTGGATCTGATTTCAGTGATCCAAAGAGTCCTGAGACAGTACCATCCATGACTATTTGAAAAACAAAAAATGGATTTCAGTGTTTAAATGTAAATCTGCATAATAATTTGGAACGCGGTGTAGATTGCCGGTAGACGCTATGTAACACAGCTGGCATCTGACATGTATGAGGCAGACACTACGGAGCTGGCTTTATACTTTCCTTAACTACCTATGACAAAACTGTACCTATGGCAGCATGGTAGTTTAGCACTGCAGCCTTGTAGCGCTGGAGTCCTGGGTTCAAATCCCACCAAGGACAACATCTGCAAGGACATACTGAAAGGGAATTTAGTTTGTGAACCCCATCGGGGACAGCGATGATAATGTGTGGAAAACTGTAAAGCGCTGCGGAATATGTTGGCCCTATATAAAGATTATTATTACCTCAGTTTTTAACTGCCTAATGATTAAATTGTTAGATGGCAAGCAAAAACTTGTAGGTGTAGGCAAGAGTGTTATCTGGAGACACTTTGAAAAGAAAGCCATATTTGTCAAATTAATTAGAAATCAGTATATCCCCAACTGCATTGGTAAATTTTATTGTTTGTTTTCTCCTTCACAAAATATTTGCGGCTCATCTTATAACTTCAATTTATCTAGTATAGGCAATAACATTTCTGTAAAAATTGAGGCCTGGTAATTAGAATGTTTGACCCTGGAGGTCCCTTCCAACTCTTAATGTTCAATCCTGCTCAATGAAGCGCAGGATTTACTAAACCAGCTCAGGCAGATGTGTGTCCAGCTTCAATTTGAAGGCTTCCATTGAAGCAGAATTCGCCACCTCTTGCGGTAAGCCTGTTCCACTTTACTTCACGTGATCTAGACTGTATGCTTCTTTTAATATATCCAAGAACTACATCTGTCTTTTTTGCTACTGCATTATATGGTTGACTCAGGTATACTAATAGATCACAGACTGCACACAAGTCTTTTTGACAGATGCTGTTGCTTTGTTCTCTTCCTCCCATTCTGTAAATGTAATTTGTTTTTCTTGACCAGATGTAGAATGTTGCATTTCTCCCTGCTAAATACCATTCATTCCATTAGTCTTAACTAGACGCTACTACATCCTGCTGAATCCTTTGTTTTCTTTAGTGTTAGCTATACCCCCTAGCTTTGAATCCTCTTCAAATTTGATTAGTTTACCTTTAGCTCCCTTATCTAGTTTATAAAAATGTTTAACACTGGGGTCAGGACAGAGCCTTGTGGTACCCCACTTGAAACACTCTTCCAATTGGATGTGAAACCATTTATTACCAAGGAGTACAATCACTGAACCAGTTATGAATCCACCTTGTCAGTGCCATACTTGGTCATCTTTTCAATAAAGATAGTACAAGATTTCCCTGATCCATCCAGTCAGTGATTCAATCATAGCTGGTGTTGTCGCAGGTCTCGACCTACTCTCTGATGAGTCCACTGTAGAGATGACGTCATGGCACCAGAGAGATAAGACACAGTACACCTGGGCTGTATCTGAAGTATCTCTAGTCTTTAATAAGCTTACACACACTTTTTATGCATTCTTGTGTTGGAGGCGGATTCCCCATGTATTGGCTAAGCGTCGGAGTGTATTACTCCCTTGCCTCCCTACGGTTTCGCAAACACATTTTAACACAGTACATTATTCGTTATGTTACCAAGGACATTCACTGCTACAATTAGTTCTTAGGAATCAGCGATAACAGCACAATGAAGAATAGTGAATTATGTCTTGTTTTTCTGACCTCTAATAACACTTGTACAAAATGGAGGCAAGCAAAATAAAATGGATCCTGCTCTAACACTGGCTAATAATATTAATCTGGCATGACTTGTTTCCTACAAACCCATGGGTGCTGGGTATGGTTAATTACTGTATTCTTATCCAAGTACTTACAGACACACTGTTTAATAATTTGTTCAGAGATCTTTCCTGGTATAAAAGTAAGGTTCACAGGCCTGTAATTTCCTGGTTCCATCTTCTATCCTTTTTTGAAGATGGGGACATTTGCTCCACCGAGACTTCTCCCGTTCTTCAGGTTTTTTTCTAAAATTCTGCCTAGTAGTTCTGCAATTTCCTCTGCTAACTCTTTCAGTACCCTAGGATATACAAGAAGTATTGTTTCTCCTTGCAGAGATTGACATGCTAAGCACTTTGGTGGCACCGTAAAGAGCAGTTGATGTTACAATTGCTTTCTTAAAAAACACAGAAGCAAAATAGGAATTTAAACGTTCAGCCTTATTTTTGGCCACTTCACACTTTCATTAGGTAATCCATTATTATTTAAAAAGTCCCCCGGTTTTTGGGGGATTAAGACCAAACACCTGGATGCATTGCAAAACACAGTGAACAGGGCTTTAGAAGAATGAAGTTACACTGCTGTCGTAAGACAGCAGAAAACCCCAACTTAAATCTCCCTCTTTTGAAAGGGCTATATATTTCATTGGTAATAAAGTGGGGATTTTGTTTTATTTTACTAGTTTTTTTATGTATTTACTTTAAAAGGGAACCCATTATGGAAGAAAAAAAAGCTATTAATAACATGCAGATAAGGGGTTAATCTGCAGGTTAATACAGTTTTCAAGCTGTACAGTTGCCACACAAAAAGGCTAGCTGTCAAGGGGAAATTAACTTTATTCCTTCTGGCAGACTCAAACTATCATATAGATGCAGCTTCAGTCACCGCTCAATACATATTTAACCCCTTACCGACATCAGGAGTAATAGTACGCCGATGTCGGTATCCCCCGCTTTGATGTGGGCTCCGGCTGTGAGCCTACATCTTTTCCGGGACATGTCAGCTGTTTCAAAATGACCTGGAGAATCATAATGGCAGGTCAGTTTTCGCATTCCGTGAACGTAGCAAAAAAACAAACAAAAAAGTGTGGGATTGCAATTTCACCACACTTGGATTTTTTCCTCCCTGTTTTCTAGTTCATGACATAGTAAAACCAATGGTGTCATTCAAAAAGTACAACTCATCCCGCAAAAAAAATAAGCCCCCACATGGCCATATTGACGGGAAAATAAAAACTGTGGTATTGCTGTATAGTGTGGTATTGCTGTACATCGCACAAGCAATTGGACGACGGCAGATTCAAATCCCCTTGACTTTAAACTGTGATCATCCAATTGCCTGTACGAAGTACAGCAATACCACAACTAGAAATACAGTAAAACAAATACAATGCCAAAATGTTTAAAAATATGAAACTGAAGATGAAATCATATATCATAGATAAAAATGAAAATACATGTGGAACAGTTACATCCATAAAAGTCTGATCAAAATATAAAATTAACTGTTGAAGTGTAATGAGAAAGAAAAAAAAAAATCTAACTTCCAAAATTAAATTTTCCTGGCTGCCGCAACACGGTGCAATAAGATGCCATCAAAACATCATACCTACCGCACAATAGTATTAATATAAACATTAGAACTCGGTGCAAAAAGAGCCCTCACACAGCCCTATTGAAAAAAATATGTAAAACGTTATTGGTCTTGGAAAATGGCGACAAGTGAATTTTTTCTCACGACAAAAAAAGCAC
Organism: Ranitomeya variabilis; assembly: GCF_051348905.1. NCBI lineage: Eukaryota > Metazoa > Chordata > Amphibia > Anura > Dendrobatidae > Ranitomeya > Ranitomeya variabilis. The sequence continues at coordinate 263,068,897 of NC_135232.1, forward strand.
AAAAAAAACAAACAAAATATGCATGTATAGTATCACTGCAATCTTACTGATCTGGAGAACCATAAAGCCAGATCATTTTTACCACACCGTGAACATGATAAAGAAAAAAACATTTTGGAATTGTGTTTTTCTTGCAATTTCACACCTACTGCCACTTGTTTCCTGCTTGACAGTACATTACACAATAAAATGAATGGATTCATTCAAAATTACAAGTTGGACAGAACTGGAGAGGATCTGCAAGGAAGAATGGCAGCGGATCCCCAAATCCAGGTATGAAAAACTTGTTGCATCATTCCCAAAAAGACTCATGGATGTACTAACTCAAAAGTGGGCTTCTACTCAATACTAAACAAAGGGTCTGAATATTTATGACCATGTGATTTCAGTTTTTCTTTTTTAATAAATTTGCAGAAATTACTACATTTCAGTTTTTTTCAGTCAAGATGGGGTGCAGAGTGTACATTAACCCCTTCATGACCCAGCCTATTTTGGCCTTAATGACCTTGCCGTTTTTTGCAATTCTGACCAGTGTCCCTTTATGAGGTAATAACTCAGGAACGCTTCAACGGATCCTTGCGGTTCTGAGATTGTTTTTTCGTGACACATTGGGCTTCATGTTAGTGGTAAATTTAGGTCGATAATTTCTGAGTTTATTTGTGAAAAAAACGGAAATTTGGCGAAAATTTGGAAAATTTTGCAATTTTCACATTTTGAATTTTTATTCTGTTAAACCAGAGAGTTGTGACACAAAATAGTTAATAAATAACATTTCCCACATGTCTACTTTACATCAGCACAATTTTGGAAAGAAATTTTTTTTTTGCTAGGAAGTTATAAGGGTTAAAATTTGACCAGTGATTTCTCATTTTTACAACAAAATTTACAAAACCATTTTTTTTAGGGACCACCTCACATTTGAAGTCAGTTTGAGGGTTCTATATGGCTGAAAATACCCAAAAGTGACACCATTCTAAAAACTGCACCCCTCAAGGTGCTCAAAACCACATTCAAGAAGTTTATTAACCCTTCAGGTGTTTCACAACAGCAGAAGCAACATGGAAGGAAAAAGTGAACATTTAACTTTTTAGTCACAAAAATGATCTTTTAGCAACAATTTTTTTATTTTCCCAAGAGTAAAAGGAGAAACTGGACCACAAAATTTGTTGTCCAATTTGTCCTGAGTACCTTGATACCTCATATGTACGGGTAAACCACTGTTTGGGCGCACGGCAGGGCTCGGAAGCGAAGGAGCGCCATTTGACTTTTTCAATGAAAAATTGGCTCCAATCTTTAGCGGACACCATGTCGCGTTTGGAGAGCCCCCGTGTGCCTAAACATTGGAGCTCCCCCATAAGTGACCCCATTTTGGAAACTAGACGCCCCAAGGAACTTATCTAGATGCATAGTGAGCACTTTAATCCCCCAGGTGCTTCACAAATTGATCCGTAAAAATGAAAAAGTACTTTTTTTTCACAAAAAAATTTTTTAGCCTCAATTTTTTCATTTTCACATGGGCAACAGGATAAAATGGATCCTAAAATTTGTTGGGCAATTTCTCCTGAGTACGCCGATACCTCATATGTGGGGGTAAACCACTGTTTGGGTGCACGGCAAGGCTTGGAAGGGAAGGCGCGCCATTTGACTTTTTCAATGGAAAATTAGCTCCAATTGTTAGTGGACACCATGTTGCGTTCGGAGAGCCCCTGTGTGCCTAAACATTGGAGCTCCCCTACAAGTGACCCCATTTTGGAAACTAGACCCCCCAAGGAACTAATCTAGATGTATAGTGAGCACTTAAAACCCCCAGGTGCTTCACAGAAGTTTATAACGCAGAGCCATGAAAATAAAAAAATATTTTTCTTTCCTCAAATTATTTTTAGCCCGGAGTTTTTTATTTTCCCAAGGATAATAGGAGAAATTGGACCCCAAATGTTGTTGTCCAGTTTGTCCTGAGTACGATGATACCCCATATGTGGGGGTAAACCACTGTTTGGGCGCACGGCAGGGCTCGGAAGGGAAGGCACGCCATTTGGCTTTTTGAATGGAAAATTAGCTCCAATCATTAGCGGACACCATGTCGCGTTTGGAGAGCCCCTGTGTGCCTAAACATTGGAGCTCCCACACAAGTGACCCCATTTTGGAAACTAGACCTCCCAAGGAACTAATCTAGATGTGTGGTGAGCACTTTGAACCCTCAAGTGCTTCACAGAAGTTTATAACGCAGAGCCATGAAAATAAAAAATTATTTTTCTTTCCTCAAAAATGATTTTTTAACCCACAATTTTTTATTTTCCCAAGGGTAACAGGAGAAATTGGACCCCAAAAGTTGTTGTGCAGTTTCTCCTGAGTACGCCGATACCCCATATGTGGGGGTAAACCACTGTTTTGGCACACGTCGGGGAGCGGAAGGGAAGTAGTGACGTTTTGAAATGCAGACTTTAATGGAATGCTCTGCGGGCGTCACGTTGCGTTTGCAGAGCCCCTGATGTGCCTAAACAGTAGGAACTCCCCACAATTGACCCCACTTTGGAAACTAGACCCCCAAGGGAACTTATCTAGATGTGTGGTGAGCACTTTGAACCCCCAAGTGCTTCACAGAAGTTTATAACGCAGAGACGTGAAAATAAAAAATGTGTTTTCTTTCCTCAAAAATATTTTTTTAGCCCAGAATTTTTTAATTTTCCCAAGGGTAACAGGAAAAATTTGACCCCAAAAGTTGTTGTCCAGTTTCTCCTGAGTACGCTGATACCCCATATGTGGGGGTAAACCACTGTTTGGGCACATGGCGGGGCTCGGAAGGGAAGTAGTGACGATTTGGAATGCAGACTTTGATGGAATGGTCTGCGGGAATCATGTTATGTTTGCAGAGCCCCTGATGTGCCTAAACAGTAGAAAACCCCCACAAGTGACCCCATTTTGGAAACTAGACCCCCCAAGGAACTTATCTAGATGTGTGGTGAGCACGTTCAACCCCCAAGTGCTTCACAGAAGTTTACAACGCAGAGCCGTGAAAATAAAAAATCATTTTTCTTTCCTCAAAAAAGATGTTTTAGCAAGCAATTGTTTATTTTCACAAGGGTAACAGGAGAAATTGGACCCCAATATTTGTTGCCCAGTTTGTTGTGAGTACGCTGGTACCCCATATGTGGGGGTAAACCACTGTTTGGGCGCACGTCAGGGCTCGGAAGGGAAGTAGTGACATTTGAAATGCAGACTTTGATGGAATGGTCTGCGGGCGTCACGTTGCATTTGCAGAGCCCCTGATGTGCCTAAACAGTAGAAACACCCCATAAGTGACCCCATTTTGGAAACTAGACCCCAAAAGGATCTTATCTAGATGTGTGGTGAGCACTTTCAACCCCCAAGTGCTTCACATAAGTTTATAACGTAGAGCCATGAAAATATAAAATTGTTCTTTCCTCAAAATTATGTTTTAGCAAGTAATTTTTTATTTTTGCAAGGGTAACAGGAGAAATTGGACCCCAATAGTTGTTGCCCAGTTTGTCCTGAGTACGCTGGTATCCCATATGTGGGGGTAAACCACTGTTTGGGCGCACGTCGGGGCTTGGAAGGGAGGGCGCACCATTTGACTTTTTGAACGCAAGATTGGCTGGAATCAATGGTGGCGCCATGTTGCGTTTGGAGACCCCTGATGTGCCTAAACAGTGGAAACCCCTCAATTCTAACTTCAACACTAACCCCAACACACCCCTAACCCTAATCCCAACTGTAGCCATAACCCTAATCACAACCCTAACCCCAACACACCCCTATCCACAACCCTAACCCCAACACACCCCTATCCACAACCCTAACCCCAACACACCCGTAACCCTAAATCCAACCCTAATCCTAACCCTAATCCCAACCCTACCCACAACTGTAACCCCAACACAACCCTAACCCTATCCGTAACCCTAACCACAAGCCTAATCTTAACCCTATTTCCAACCCTAGCCCTAATTCCAACCCTAAGGGTACCGTCTCACATAACGATTTACCAACGATCACGACCAGCGATACGACCTGGCCGTGATCGTTGGAAAGTCATTGTGTGGTCACTGGGGAGCTGTCACACAGACCGCTCTCCAGCGACCAACGATGCCAAAGTCCCGGGTAACCAGGGTAAACATCGGGTTACTAAGCGCAGGGCCGCGCTTAGTAACCCGATGTTTACCGTGGTTACCAGCGTAAAAGTAAAAAAAACCAAAAAACGTACATACTCACATTTTGATGTCCTTCAGGTCCCTTGCCGTCTGCTTCCCGCTCTGACTGAGTGCCGCCGTACAGTGAGAGCAGAGCGCAGCGGTGACGTCACTGCTGTGCTGTGCTCTCACTTTCCGGCCGGCAGACAGTCAGAGCGGGAAGCAGACAGCAAGGGACCTGAAGGACACCGAAATGTATGTACGTTTTTTTTTTTTTTTTTACTTTTACGCTGGTAACCACGGTAAACATCGGGTTACTAAGCGCGGCCCTGCGCTTAGTAACCCGATGTTTACCCGAGTTACAAGCGAACGCATCGCTGGATCGCTGTCACACACAACGATCCAGCGATGACAGCGGGAGATCCAGCGACGAAAGAAAGTTCCAAACGATCTGCTACGACGTACGATTCTCAGCAGGGTCCCTGATCGCTGCTGCGTGTCAGACACAGCGATATCGTATGGATATCGCTGGAACGTCACGGATCGTACCGTCGTAGCGATCAAAGTGCCACTGTGAGACGGTACCCTAACTCTAATTCCAACCCTAACCCTAAGGCTATGTGCCCACTTTGCGGATTCGTGTGAGATTTTTCCGCACCATTTTTGAAAAAAACGCAGGTAAAAGGCACTGCGTTTTACCTACGGATTTACAGCGGATTTCCAGTGTTTTTTTGTGCGGATTTCACCTGCGGATTCCCATTGAGGAACAGGTGTAAAACCCTGCGGAATCCGCACAAAATTGACATGCTGCGGAAAATACACAGCGTTTCCGCACGGTATTTTCTGCACCATGGGCACAGCAGATTTGGTTTTCCATAGGTGTACATGGTACTGTAAACCTGATGGAAAACTGCTACGAATTCGCAGCGGCCAATCCGCTGCGGATCCGCGGCCAATCCGCTGCGGATCCGCGGCAATCCGCTGCGGATTCGCAGCCAAATCCGCACTGTGTGCACATGCCCTAACCCTACCCCTAATTCTAACCCTAATTCTAACCCTAGTTCTAACCCTAACCCTAGCAGAAAAAAATAAATAAAAATATTTTATTTATTTTTATTATTGTCCCTATGGGGGTGATAAAGGGGGGTCATTTACTTTTTTTTCATTTTGATCACTGTGATAGGCTATATCGCAGTGATCAAAATACATCTGAAACGAATCTGCCAGCTGGCAGACTCTGCGGGCGCAGTGCGCATATTGGAAGATGGCGGCGCCCATGGAGAAGCCGGACGGACACTGGGAGGCCCGGTAAGTATGTAGGGGGGGGTGATCGGATCACGGGGGGGGGGGGGACCGGAGCACAGGGAGGGGGCACCGGAGCACGGGGGGAGCGGACAGGAGGACGGAGGAGCGGACAAGACGATTTAGGGGGGGCGGCCACGTAACGGAGCACTGGGGGGGGCGATCGGTGGGGTGGGGGCAGATTAGGTTTTCCAGCCATGGCCGATGATATTGCAGCATCGGCCATGGCTGGATTGTAATATTTCACCGTTTTTTTGGGTGAAATATTACAAATCGCTCTGATTGGCTGTTGAAAGTGAAACTGCCAATCAGAGCGATCGTAGCCACGGGGGGGTGAAGCCACCCCCCCTGGGCTGAAGCACCACTCCCCCTGTCTCTGCAGATCGGGTGAAATCGGAGTTAACCCCTTCACCCGATCTGCAGGGACGCGATCATTCCATGACACCACATAGGCGTCATGGGTCGGGAAGGCACGGGTTTTCATGACGCCTACGTGGCGTCATGGGTCGGGAAGGGGTTAATGAGAAAACAAATGAACTGTTTTGAATTTACCAAATGGCTGCAATGAAAGCGTGAAAAATTTAAAGGGGTATGAATACTTTCCGTACCCACTGTATAATTGCACAATGCCCCCGACATTATAAAATTATACCCTGTGGACCTTATTGAACAGTTTTTTTAAAATCAAATAAAACTATGTGGTGTTTCTCCTTTTTGATAACCAAAAGGTAAAAGACAGGTGCGAGCTGATATCAGGCTGGGTAGGGCCCTGGTTATTGGGCACTTCACAGCAAATAAAAAAATAAAATACCAGCCATCCCATAAATGGTGCATCACATTAGATGTACCAATTCTGGCATTTCAACTTGGCTCTTCCTGGTTGGCCTTATAATGTGGCTTGGGGTTTATGTCAGCTGTGAATTGTCCAAAAAACACACAGCTGACATCAAGCCCTGGTGCTAGTAACTGAGAGGTGTTCATCAGACACCCCCCATTACTAACCCAGTAAGAAAAAAAACAAAAACTCTTTATTCAAATAAACACTCTTCCACACTACCCCTTGTTCAGCGATTTATCAGAATGAAAAGTTCCCACGCAGGTCCGCCATAGTCCAAAGTGCAGAGTGAGCAAGAACGTCTGAAGAGGATTGACGTTTCTGATATCACCGCTCTTATGAGGGAGGCGTGAACCTGCGCCTCTGAAGAGCGGTGATGCCAGCAACATCACTGCTCTTCAGACTTTTCTGTTAACTCTGGACTACGTAGAATTCGGTAGACTATGGTGAACTTGCGTGGGAACTTTTTCTAATTAGTGAACGAAGGACAGTGTCTTGTGTTTAAGTTTTTCAGGTTTCCACTTGTGGACTACAGACTTTTTTTTCTTTTTTATAAATTGGGGGACTAGGGATAGTGTAGAGGAGTGTTTATTGCAATAAAATATTTGTGTGGGTTGTTTTCTTACTCACTTCTCCATTACTTGCATCAGGGCTTGATGTCAGTTATGTTTTCGGACACTACACAGCTGACATTGACCCAAAACCAATTACTCCGATTGCCACTGCACCAGGGCACTTGGGAAAAGCCAAGGCTAATGTGATGGACAGCATCTAGGTAGGCTGAGGGCTGGACATTTTTAGGTTGGGAAGGGCCCAATAACCATGGACTTTCGCAGCCTTATATCAGCTCATAGCTATCAGATTTACAATTGCTAGTAAAGACATGGAGGACACCACGTTGTTTTTCTTCATTTATGTATTTAATCATAAAAAAACTGTTATAAGCTCCACAGGGTGCAAGGTCTACAATATCTACTTAAAGCATTCACTGCGGTCTAAAAACGCATGCAAAAACGCTCGAAAGAAAAGCAGCAAATTAGCGATCATTTTTAGGCCTGCAAATTTGACCGACTTCATTGACGTCAATGGAAGATAAAAAAAACACTGCAAAAAGGCCGGGAGAATTGACATGCTGCCGATTTGAATCCGCACCAAATCTACAAGTCACAAATAAGAAACATGTGCATAACACTGCAGGATTCTCACTTTGCTGGCATCAGCAAACCCTTAAGGTCTTGTAACAAATCCACACAGCCTAAATACACCATTTTACTTACCGTATATACTCGAGTATAAGCCGAGATTTTCAGCCCAAATTTTTGGGCTGAAAGTGCCCCTCTTGGCTTATACTCGAGTCACGGTCGGCAGCAGGGTCGGCAGGTGAGGGGGAGAGGGCGCTGAGGCATACTTACCTGCTTCCGGGGCTCTTGGCGCTGTCCCTGCAGTCCCACAGTCTCCGGGTTCCACAGCTCTTCCCCTGTTCAGCGGTCACATGGGACCGCTCATTAGAGAAATTAATATGGACTCCACTCCCATAGGGGTGGAGCCGCATATTCATTTCTCTAATGAGCGGTAACCGCTGATAGAGGAAGAGGCTGCGGCACCGAAGACCAGCTGTTCGGGGGAAGGAGCGGGACGCCGGGAGCAGGTAAGTATTACATATTCACCTGTCCGCGTTCCACACGCCGGGCGCCGCTCCATCTTCCCGGCGTCTCTCCGCACTGACTGTGCAGGTCAGAGGGTGCGATGACGCATATAGTGTGCACGCCGCCCTCTGCCTGAACAGTCAGTGCAGAGAGACGCCGGGACGGGACGCTGAGGAGCTGCAAGCAAGAGAGGTGAGTATGTCATTTTTTTTTTATTGCAGCAGCAATGGCACAGCTTTCTATGGTACATCTATGGGGCAATAATGAACGGTGCAGAGCACTATATGGCACAGCTATGGGGCAATAATGAACGGTGCAGAGCACTATATGGCACAGCTATGGGGCAATAATGAACGGTGCAGAGCACTATATGGCACAGCTATGGGGCAATAATGAACGGTGCAGAGCACTATATGGCACAGCTACGGGGCAATAATGAACGGTGCAGAGCACTATGGCACAGCTATGGGGCAATAATGAACGGTGCAGAGCACTATATGGCACAGCTATGGGGCAATAATGAAAGGTGCAGAGCACTATATGGCACAGCTATGGGGCAATAATGAACGGTGCAGAGCACTATATGGCACAGCTTTCTATGGTACAGCTATGGGGCAATAGTGAACGGTGCAGAGCACTATATAGCACAGCTTTCTATGGTACAGCTATGGGGCAATAATGAACGGTGCAGAGCACTATGGCACAGCTATGGGGCAATAATGAACGGTGCAGAGCACTATGGCACAGCTATGGGGCAATAATGAACGGTGCAGAGCACTATATGGCACAGCTATGGGGCAATAATGAACGGTGCAGAGCATTATATGGCACAGCTTTCTATGGTACAGCTATGGGGCAATAATGAACGGTGCAGAGCACTATATGGCACAGCTTTCTATGGTACAGCTATGGGGCAATAATGAACGGTACAGAGCACTATATGGCACAGCTATGGGGCCATAATGAACGGTATGGAGCATCTATTTTTATTTTTGAAATTCACCGGTAGCTGCTGCATTTTCCACCCTAGGCTTATACTCGAGTCAATAAGTTTTCCCAGTTTTTTGTGGCAAAATTAGGGGGGGTCGGCTTATACTCGAGTATATACGGTAGATGTAAATGTGCTGCAAAACATAAGATTGGTGCTGGATTTTGGTTGCAATGGCTGAGTATATACAGAAGTGTTCACAGGAAGTCTGGATGATGACCTAACTCCAAAATATCTGAGGGAGTTGAAAAGAATCATCAAATATCTGTACAGACTCCATAAACCTTCTGGACTTAATACCTGAGAATCCAAGGATGGGAACTTTCTATATGCTTCCCAAGATTCATAAGCCAGGCAACCCAATCATCTCAGGGGTGGGAGCACTCAATGAAAAAATCTCAGGGTGGGAAGAAAACATCCTTAACCCCGTCCCGACCTTTGACGCATACGCTGCGTCATGAAAGTCTGTGCCTTCCCGACCTATGACGCAGCGTATGCGTCATGGAGGGTTCGCGTCCCTGCAGATCGGGTGAAGGGGTTAACTCCCATTTTACCCGATCTGCAGAGACAGGGGGAGTGGTGCTTCAGCCCAGGGGGGGTGGCTTCACCCCCCCGTGGCTACGATCGCTCTGATTGGCTGTTGAAAGTGAAACTGCCAATCAGAGCGATTTGTAATATTTCACCTAAAAAACTGGTGAAATATTACAATCCAGCGATGGCCGATGCTGCAATAACATCGGCCATGGCTGGAAAACCTAATATGTCCCCCCCCCCACACCCACCGATCGCCCCCCCCCCCCCAGTGGTCCGTTATGGGGTCCGGTCCCCTCCGTCCGCCTGCCGGCTCCCCCGTCCTCCTGCCCGCTCCCTCCTTGTTTGAATAAACCCCCCCTGTGGTCCGATCACCCCCCCTGTGCTCCAATCCACCCCCCCTTCATACTTACCGATCCTCCCGGTGTCCGTACGTCTCCTCGCTGGGCGCCGCCATCTTGGAAAATGGCGGGCGCATGCTCAGTGCGCCCGCCGAATCTGCCAGGCGGCAGATTCCTTACAGGTACATTTTGATCGCTGTGGTAGGTTCTATCACAGCGATCAAAATAAAAAAAATAATAAATACCCCCCCCCCCCCTTTATCACCCCCATAGGTAGGGACAATAATAAAATAAAGAAAATATATATATATTTTTTTTTTTCGTTTTCCACTAGGGTTAGGGTTAGAACTAGGGTTAGGGTTAGAACTAGGGGTAGGGTTAGGGGTAGGGTTACAGGTAGGGGTAGGGTTAGGGTTATGGCATGTGCGGATTTGGCCGCGGATCCGCAGCGGATTGGCCGCGGATCCGCAGCGGATTGGCCGCGGATCCGCAGCGGATTGGCCGCGGATCCGCAGCGGATTGGCCGCGGATCCGCAGCGGATTGGCCGCGGATCCGCAGCGGATTGGCCGCGGATCCGCAGCGGATTGGCCGCGGATCCGCAGCGGATTTGGCTGCGGATCCGCAGCGGATTTGGCTGCGGATCCGCAGCGGATTGGCCGCTGCGAATTCGTTGCAGTTTTCCATCAGGTTTACAGTACCATGTACACCTATGGAAAACCAAATCCACTGTGCCCATGGTGCGGAAAATTCTGTGCAGAAACGCTGCGTTGTATTTTCTGCAGCATGTCAATTTTTTGTGCGGATTCCACAGCGTTTTACACCTGTTCCTCAATAGGAATCCGCAGGTGAAATCCGCACAAAAAAACACTGGAAATCTGCTGTAAATCTGCAGGTAAAACGCAGTGCCTTTTACCTGCAGATTTTTAAAAAATCGTGCGGAAAAATCACACGAATCCGCAACGTGGGCACATAGCCTTAGGGTTAGGGTTGGAATTAGAGTTAGGGTACCGTCTCACAGTGGCACTTTGATCGCTACGACGGTACGATCCGTGACGTTCCAGCGATATCCATATGATATCGCTGTGTCTGACACGCAGCAGCGATCAGGGACCCTGCTGAGAATCGTACATCGTAGCAGATCGTTTGGAACTTTTTCGTCGCTGGATCTCCCGCTGTCATCGCTGGATCGTTGTGACAGCGATCCAGCGATGCGTTCGCTTGTAACCAGGGTAAACATCGGGTTACTAAGCGCAGGGCCGCGCTTAGTAACCCGATGTTTACCGTGGTTACCAGCGTAAAAGTGAAAAAAAAAAACCGTACATACTCACATTTCGGTGTCCTTCAGGTCCCTTGCCGTCTGCTTCCCGCTCTGACTGTCTGCCGGCCGGAAAGTGAGAGCACAGCACAGCAGTGACATCACCGCTGCGCTCTGCTCTCACTGTACGGCGGCACTCAGAGCGGGAAGCAGACGGCAAGGGACCTGAAGGACACCGAAATGTGAGTATGTACGTTTTTTTTTTTTTTTACTTTTACGCTGGTAACCACGGTAAACATCGGGTTACTAAGCGCGGCCCTGCGCTTAGTAACCCGATGTTTACCCTGGTTACCCGGGACCTTGGCATCGTTGGTCGCTGGAGAGCGGTCTGTGTGACAGCTCCCCAGCGACCACACAACGACTTTCCAACGATCACGGCCAGGTCGTATCGCTGGTCGTGATCGTTGGTAAATCGTTATGTGAGACGGTACCCTTAGGGTTGGAATTAGGGCTAGGGTTGGAAATAGGGTTAAGATTAGGCTTGTGGTTAGGGTTAAGGATAGGGTTAGGGTTGTGTTGGGGTTACAGTTGTGGGTAGGGTTGGGATTAGGGTTGGATTTAGGGTTACGGGTGTGTTGGGGTTAGGGTTGTGGTTAGGGGTGTGTTGGGGTTAGGGTTGTGATTAGGGTTATGGCTACAGTTGGGATTAGGGTTAGGGGTGTGTTGGGGTTAGTGTTGAAGTTAGAATTGAGGGGTTTCCACTGTTTAGGCACATCAGGGGTCTCCAAACGCAACATGGCGCCACCATTGATTCCAGCCAATCTTGCGTTCAAAAAGTCAAATGGTGCGCCCTCCCTTCCAAGCCCCGACGTGCGCCCAAACAGTGGTTTACCCCCACATATGGGATACCAGCGTACTCAGGACAAACTGGGCAACAACTATTGGGGTCCAATTTCTCCTGTTACCCTTGCAAAAATAAAAAATTACTTGCTAAAACATAATTTTGAGGAAAGAACAATTTTATATTTTCATGGCTCTACGTTATAAACTTATGTGAAGCACTTGGGGGTTGAAAGTGCTCACCACACATCTAGATAAGATCCTTTTGGGGTCTAGTTTCCAAAATGGGGTCACTTATGGGGTGTTTCTACTGTTTAGGCACATCAGGGGCTCTGCAAATGCAACGTGACGCCCGCAGACCATTCCATCAAAGTCTGCATTTCAAATGTCACTACTTCCCTTCCAAGCCCTGACGTGCGCCCAAACAGTGGTTTACCCCCACATATGGGGTATCAGCGTACTCAGGAGAAACTGCACAACAACTTTTGGGGTCCAATTTCTCCTGTTACCCTTGGGAAAATAAAAAATTGTGGGTTAAAAAATCATTTTTGAGGAAAGAAAAATAATTTTTTATTTTCATGGCTCTGCGTTATAAACTTCTGTGAAGCACTTGGGGGTTCAAAGTGCTCACCACACATCTAGATTAGTTCCTTGGGAGGTCTAGTTTCCAAAATGGGGTCACTTGTGCGGGAGCTCCAATGTTTAGGCACACAGGGGCTCTCCAAACGCGACATGGTGTCTGCTAATGATTGAAGCTAATTTTCCATTCAAAAAGCCAAATGGCGTGCCTTCCCTTCCGAGCCCTGCCGTGCGCCCAAACAGTGGTTTACCCCCACATATGGGGTATCATCGTACTCAGGACAAACTGGACAACAACATGTGGGGTCCAATTTCTCCTATTATCCTTGGGAAAATAAAAAACTCCGGGCTAAAAATCATTTTTGAGGAAAGAAAAATATTTTTTTTATTTTCATGGCTCTGCGTTATAAACTTCTGTGAAGCACCTGGGGGTTTTAAGTGCTCACTATGCGTCTAGATTAGTTTCTTGGGGGGTCTAGTTTCCAAAATGGGGTCAATTGTAGGGGAGCTCCAATGTTTAGGCACACAGGGGCTCTCCAAACACGACATGGTGTCCACTAACGATTGGAGCTAATTTTCCATTCAAAAAGTCAAATGGCGCGCCTTCCCTTCCGAGCCTTGCCGTGCACCCAAACAGTGGTTTACCCCCACATATGAGGTATCGGCGTACTCAGGAGAAATTGCCCAACAAATTTTAGGATCCATTTTATCCTGTTGCCCATGTGAAAATGAAAAAATTAAGGCTAAAAGACATTTTGTGTGAAAAAAAAGTACTTTTTCATTTTTACGGATTAATTTGTGAAGCACCTGGGGGTTTAAAGTGCTCACTATGCTTCTAGATAAGTTCCTTGGGGGGTCTAGTTTCCAAAAGGGGGTCACTTGTGGGGGAGCTCCAATGTTTAGGCACACGGGGGCTCTCCAAACGCGACATGGTGTCCGCTAAAGATTGGAGCCAATTTTTCATTCAAAAAGTCAAATGGCGCTCCTTCGCTTCCGAGCCCTGCCGTGCGCCCAAACAGTGGTTTACCCCCACATATGAGGTATCAGCGTACTCAGGACAAATTGGACAACAACATTCGTGGTCCAGTTTCTCCTTTTACCCTTGGGAAAATAAAAAAATTGTTGCGAAAAGATCATTTTTGTGACTAAAAAGTTAAATGTTAATTTTTCCCCTCCATGTTGCTTCTGCTGCTGTGAAACACCTGAAGGGTTAATAAACTTCTTGAATGTGGTTTTGAGCACCTTGAGGGGTGCAGTTTTTAGAATGGTGTCACTTTTGGGTATTTTCAGCCATATAGAACCCTCAAACTGAATTCAAATGTGAGGTGGTCCCTAAAAAAAATGGTTTTGTAAATTTTGTTGTAAAAATGAGAAATCACTGGTCAAATTTAACCCTTATAACTTCCTAGCAAAAAAAAAATTTGTTTCCAAAATTGTGCTGATGTAAAGTAGACATGTGGGAAATGTTATTTATTAACTATTTTGTGTCACATAACTCTCTGGTTTAACAGAATAAAAATTCAAAATGTGAAAATTGCAACATTTTCAAATTTTTCGCCAAATTTCCGTTTTTTTCACAAATAAACTCAGAAATTATCGACCTAAATTTACCACTAACATGAAGCCCAATATGTCACGAAAAAACAATCTCAGAACCGCAAGGATCCGTTGAAGCGTTCCTGAGTTATTACCTCATAAAGGGACACTGGTCAGAATTGCAAAAAATGGCAAGGTCATTAAGGCCAAAATAGGCTGGGTCATGAAGGGGTTAAGCCGCTGGCAAGGAAGACAGCCAGCTATATACAGGATACTACAGACCTGCTGAATAAGCTATCCACGATAGGTCCCCTCCCACAGCACCATCGTAGCCACCGTGGATGTTGAATCTTTATATTCTAACATCCTACACGAAAATGGACTAATCGCCTGCTGAATGTTTGAAGACCATGGGATCCCTTTAGAGTCTGTAATAACAGTTACCAGATTCATCCTCACACAACTTTTTCTCTTTCGGTGAGGAGCTATATCTACAACGCAGCGGCACCACTATGGGAAGTAAAATGGCACGCCAGTACGTCAACCTCTTCATGGCTAAACTGGAAAATTACTTTTTAACATCCTGCTCCATCAAAACCTTTGCCTATTTCCGTTACATCGATGATATCTTAATAATCTATACTAGTACAAACAAGAACTTATAAATTTCCATGACAAATTCAACAAATTTCATCTTACCATAAACTTGACATTGGACCACTCGAAAACAAAAATCAACTTTCTAGACACCACCATAAAAGTCCAAAATGGTTAGTTCCAAACATCAGTGTATCGGAAACCAATTGATCATCCCACATACCTCAGATGGGACAGCTTCCATCCTAAACACATTATAAAGTCCATTGTCTACAGCGAGGCTCTCAGAAATAACCGTATCTGTTCCAGTCCTAAGGACAGGGATGAACACCTAAGCCAGCTTAAAATGTCATTTTTAAATGAAGGTTACCATCCCACCTCCATTGATGATCAGATCATTAGGCCCACAAGGATCCCTAGAAGTCAAGTACTTCAATACGGAAAAAAAAGTGTTAAATCGTGTACCTCTGGTAGTGACCTACAACCCACAGCTTGAAATACTGGGAAAAACAGCTAAGAAACTTCACCATATCCTACACAAGGATGACCGGTTAAAAACATTATTCAAAGACAGACCCCCCCCCCCCCTTGCTATGTTACAGGCAACCTCCTAATCTAAGAAACATCATGATCCAAAGTTGAATGCCCTCAGATTCACCAAGAGGGACATATCCTTGCAATGGGAGGAGATGCAAAACCTGCATTCATATAGAGAACAACAACATCCAAATCCCCAACGCACAGCAGGACTATAAGATCCCCAGGACATTCACATGTTCCTCTTCCAATGTGGTGTATTTAATTCTATGCAATATATGTCATGTGGGGGGCCTCTATATTGGAGAAACAGGACAGAGGCTGAGAGCAAGGATGAGGTCTCATCGCCATTCAATTACAGAGAAAAATTTTTTTACCTATGGCCAAACATTTCTGTGGTCCAGGGCACAACAGACAATATGAAAGTTGTCATTTTGAAAGGCAACCTCAAATCACAGAAACATTGCAGGGATTGGGAATACAAATTCATTAACATCTTTGATTCTGTTTACACAGGACTCAATTTGTCAGGAGGATTTATAGCCCACTACCAAATCTGAGCAATTTCCTCCAAAAACAATGAAGGCACCACCAGCCCTTTGGTCCCACATGCATATGGTGTCCATAAAACTTTCACACCACTTGTCTAATCTTACCTAATTAAGGATTCTCTCTTTAAAGGTACCTTCACACAACGATTTCGTTAACGATATCGTTGCAACGTCACGCTTTTTTGTGACGTAGCAACGATCCCGCTAACGATCTCGTTATGTGTGACAGCGACCAACGATCAGGCCCCTGCTGGGAAATCGTTGGTCGTAGGGAATGATCAGGACCTTTTTTGGTCGCTGATCACTCGCTGTCATCGCTGGATCGGCGTGTGTGACGCCGATTCAACGATGCCGAAGTCGTTCCCCTGATCGTTGGTCGCTGGAGAGAGCTGTCTGTGTGACAGCTCCCCAGCAACCACACAACGACTTACCAACGATCACGGCCAGGTCGTATCGCTGGTCATGATCGTTGGTAAGTCGTTTACTGTAACGGTACCTTTAGCTCAATGTTTGTTTCTTTAAATGACCATGTATCACACCTTGCCTGTGCTCGTTACTGTATATTATTGGGTTTCTTCAATATTTTTTTTTATACCAGCCTGATGAAGAGAAGCAAGCCGTCTCGAAAGCTTGCTTTGTAACATCATTCACTGTATTTTGTTAGCCATTAAAAGGTATCACATCCACAAGATTCCTATTTTGTCTCTCCCACTGAGAGCACTCTATCTTTTTTTCCTACTGGCTAACATGGTACCTACCAAACCACTTTTTTTTTCGTTAAACAGGAAGTCTAAACATTTTCAAGGAGGCTCCTGAAAGGAAATGCGTATAATTTTTTGTGACTTACCTGTCACACGTGTCAAACTTTTTTCCCCTGGCTTCATTTTATTTCTGAAGCGTGGGATCCAATGGGTAATGTTACTCCTTGTGGAGAGTGACATGTCAAGCCTGCCATGCCAGGCTGAGAAGACTTAAGTCTTACAATGTGCATATTTAATTTCCCAGAGAATTATTGCGTCTTCAGAGAGGAAGAGGACTAGAATTCTAGGGCCACATATTGAAGTAGCCACTTCCAATAGGTGTCAGAGTTCTGGTCAGTATCCTCTCTGAAGAGACAATTTGCAAATTGAATAAAGAGTGGAAATTTGTCGTCACATGAATTCTGGTCTACGAAATTCAAGTTTGTCTCAATTTTTATGACATTAATTTTAAGACACTATTTTGGTAGAAGAACTTTGCATGGGAATACCTAAAGTACAGGCCTAGCTACCCTTGGTTAGGCAAATTGTCAACTAGTGGTACCCACATTTGGCTCTCAACATCCTACTGCATAGGGTCATCCATATGAACCCTCAGTTATAGCTTTTAACACTGGTTATTCTAGTGCACCCATACTGGCAACTCGGCAGACATTCTAACAGCTAAACTTAATGGGTGGATGATACAAGACCAGTGTGTAAAAGTTATAATAGAAAAGCTTTAAACTTTTGCAATTTCATAATTTCTCATGTGTAACATGTTTCCAAAATGTTTTATTTGCATCTGGCTTCAAATGGTCCAACCCGACAGACATACAAAGTAGAAGAGATCGAGGGCCTCTTTTGCAGCCCATGAAAGTCATTATAAAAAGAACATAAAAAGGTAGATAAAAGTAGAAATGTTTGGTAATACAGGAGTACAATTTTAATGATTTAATCTGCATTTGTGGAGTCTTACAAGATATTCCTTTTTCAATCTTTTTTTTCTTTTTTCTTTTTTTTTTTATACACAATTTTAAGCCAGAAATATAGAACATCCAACCAATTGAGGAAAAAAGTTAAATACATCAATAGAACAAAAAAAAAACCTTTTACAATTTGTTTCTTAAATCGATTAACCAGGTTACATACCTTTCACAATAAAATACATGTTCACCTGTTACATTACATTTTAAAGGAACATACAGGAATTTGTTATAAAATATTTTATCTTAATATATTCACTGCTCCCAGACCAGATTAAAATCTCTCAAATGCTTTAATCTAAACCAAAAGGAATCATGGTCTGAGCAGTGAAGCCTCAAACTTTACAACCTACTTAAATCAGCTACACACATTTTGAGTACAAGACTAAAAAGGCACCAACAGTACAAAGCAAGTACAAAGCTCTTTTAGTAATCTGTTAAGAGTGTTTTTGCATGGACAACCCAAAAGGCAATGTGGGACAGGGAGAGGGAAAAATAAATCAGCTCTAAATATTGGTGGCATTTTAGTCAATTTGTAGCAAATGCCCTTTATGCAAAGAAAAGCAAATTATAGCATGGCTAGGGTGTGAACAACAGGGAAAACAAGAAAACCAAACACTAGCGTATGGTTTATGCAGGACTTTATAGGGACAAGAGCAGATCTGAAGGCAGTAGGTGAAGTGCATTTGTATTGAGAAATCTCCAAAGGGGAAGCAGCAAGCATTTTTTGGCCATTCAGATGAATTATGCAATACTTAAAAGTGGAATGGAATACATTTGCCTAAACAAAAAAAAGTCTGATGAAAGTAGGCAACAAATTGAAGACTTCTCAATTGAAGATGTCACAAATAAAATTCACATGTAATTTAAAGGACAAATTCTAGGTTTTTTCCTTATATATACTTAAGACATTTTTCGACATGCCTTGTAAGATTTATTTATGGCTTCTACTTTCCCTGATGCAATTGGCATGACTGAATGATTACATTACATTTCAGAAGGGGAAAATTTACTAGTGCATAGTACGTTTCTTTCCCTGTTTGATGTAGTTTAAGCAAAACGAACAGTTTATCTTTATAGGTTACTTAAAGCATTTGGTGTCAAGTAGAGGGTAGTTAAGGGTGGGGTGTAACGTGGAGGAAATGTTTCAAGACTCATCTTTATAGATCCGATAACCAGAACCGTTTTTATAAAACATTAGGTTCTTATAGTAGCCATGATATATTAACTGACAGCAGAAAACTAGATAAATTTGTATTAAAAAAAAAACAAAAAAAAAAACAACGACGGAATTACTGGTTAATACCTGCAGTGGAGTATGGCTAATGGTTCCCTAACATACTGAAAGAATGAGTAGAGTCTAGTTCTGCCAACTCAGCTTGATAGCAAAGCCATCCCTTTTTCATGTGAAGCCAATACAGCAGACTACCGCAGAAAGGTTTACAGAGATATTGTGCACAACCGTTTAATAAAACATAGCATCTTACCTTACAAGTACTATGGGAGATATGCAGGACAAGAATTAGCAGGTAAACCCATTCACCAAGTTATGTGAAATCTTTACAAAACCCACATCACAGAAACTAAGCAAACAAAATATATAAAATAAATGAAAGACTTTTCCCAATTTATTTTGAAATACAAGTGCAATTTTAGCTCATTTCCTAGGCAGTTCAGACAAGTCACTAGAATTTTTGCTAGAGGAAGGAAACAACAACAACAAAAAAAAAAGTCAGACATGAGGAAAATCAAACTGGGTTTAAAAGAGCTGATCCATTCTTACGAAGGTCACAGGAGAACAATTTTGCTTTTTTACACAATTTAGAGGTAAGAGATCTCATTTCAACCAGTCATATGCATGTGGCACTTAGACAATCTTTGCACAGAAAAGCTTAACAGTCATGCGAGGGCTCGGTCATTTTCAACAAGGCAAGTCGTTCACCACATAGAGCAGTGAGGAGAGGAGGCACTGCACAGCGACATAACATCTAGTAAACTCCACGGAATACAACTCCAGGAACAAATACCAGAAAGGAAAGAAAGTAAGGGTTACAGTGGAAAAGAGTTTAGTGCTTGCTTGATTACTGCTCATCATGATAGCTTCTTAAACTGTCAGGACTTGGTGTGGCAATCACCAGGATAATTAAAGTTGCCATTACCAGTAACATGAGCAATACCGCGATCATTACATAGTGATGCAGTGTATCGCTCCAGTTGTGAGAATTGATATAAAAGGAAGAAGACTAATGCAAGTGCCTCAACAGTCAATGAGCACGGCACCATTCGAAAGAGCGCTAGCATGCTGCTTCACTGGGAAATATGAAGCTTTGTTTCAATCCTCGAAATAAATACATACATTCGAGAATTTCAGGTGTCAATTACGCGTGTCCTGTGTTAAATGCAATTCCCTCAAACTGACCCATACAAGAAAAGCCAGTGCATGGCACATATTCACCAACGTAGAGATTTAGATTTCAGGTATTATATATACGATGTATTGCAGCAGCTTTTCATTGCTATGATTTGAATGCAATCTACAAATTAAGCATTATTTTATGTATAGAAATGACAGGTCTCACACACAAATGGTTCAAATTGCTTACTCAGCTCAAAGTGTGAGAAAACCCACAAGAATCTCCAAGTTGTCAAAGCTTTTCACTGCAATGGTTTAAAATGATATGTGTAAGTGAATGGGGCTTTCAAAAAAAAAAAAAGAAAAAAAAAAAACAACAACAACAAAAAAAACTTAAAGTGCCCAGAGTAATAACATTCCCAAGTGGGGGAAAATAATTTTTTTTTTTTTTTTAAACACAAAACAAAAATAATGCCAGTTACCAGAGTCATCAGTAACATGGGATTAGACACAATATGTAAAGCCCATGAAAATAAGTACACAATTTGTCCACTTAACAGGAGGGAAAGAAATCATCGGTTTTTATAAAAAGAAAAAAAATAATATACAAGCAGTTAGTTACAGTATCAGCGACTTTGCTGCTGCACCATACTGCAACTGGGCTTTACAAAAGGAGTGTCAAGAATACTTCTCCAGACTGAAAGAATTCATCATAAGCATAAAAAGCCACAACTACCAGGAACCGCCCTCCTTAATGGCTCAAAGGAGTTAGACTGGACAAGCTGAGATGGGTCACAGGACACGGCCAAGGAGGAAGAACTGCCAAGAACACAGATGTCGGAGTGCGAAGTCCTTCACAGCCTTTCCCTTTAAAATAAGCACACAAAACAATTTATGGTCACCAGAAGAAAGTAGCAAAAATTTATTGTGACTAGAAAAAAGATATACATATAACTTTATAGCATACTAACTACATAAAGCAGTAGTGCTATTAATAAAGATTAGTTTGTACAAAATTGATCAGATTAACATTCCCTATAAGGACCACCTGCTGTCAGAGCTTCAAAAAGGACCCGTTTGGTGAAAAGTGGCCACTTTATGCGCTTTTATCTTCCTTGCTCCCATGAGTAATCTATTGATTACTACTTTTTTTTTTTTTTTATCACCGTCTCAGAGATATGGGCCTTTATTAGAGAAGATCTTTCATCAGATTTCACATTAAGTTGACCACATCACGGAATAGTGGCTGCAGCGCTGAATAAAACAGATTTTATTTTTCAATTTCTCATCTCCGTTGCAGAGATATTCACTTGTAAAGTTTGGGTTCTAATTTATGATAAGATTACAGGGGCATTACCAGAGATAAAGCTGTCAAATCATAAGCAGGAGGAGTCATGCAGGAGAGAGGAGAAAAAAAGCGAACATGCCTTTTCCTTTGAGACATGTTATGATACAGCTTTGCTCTTAGCCCTAATCTCTGCAGCTAAAGTGTTGACATTATAGCAAAACTGAGGACAAATACAGACATCTCTTGCAGCACTCTGTCAGGAGAAGTACAGCTGAGTCAATTACAGTTATGACTGCCTCTGCAGCTGCACATCTCGCACAGTGCCGACAGCTCAGCAGTATCCCATCCCCCCCCAATCCTGACTGCTGTGAAATGAAAGTTGAAGGTGTAGTCACATTAAAGGGAACCCTGTCACCGGAATTTGGCGGGACCGGTTTTCGGGTGTTTGATTCACCCTTTCCTTACCCGCTGGCTGCATGCTGGCCGCAATATTGGATTGAAGTTCATTCTCTGTCCTCCGTAGTACACGTCTGCGCAAGGCAATCTTGCCTTGCGCAGTATGCTTTGCCCAATTGCGGGCAAAGCCGAAAAGCATTAGTGCGCACGCGCCAGCGCACTATGTCCCGGTACACAGCAAAATACTTCCAGGACAGTGCGCCGGCGCATGCGCACTAATGCTTTTCGGCTTGGCCCGCAGCTGGGCAAAGCATACTGCGCGTGCGCAAGGCAAGATTGCCTTGCGCAGGCGTGTACTACGGAGGACAGAGAATGAACTTCAATCCAATATTGCGGCCAGCATGCAGCCGGCGATTAAGGAAAGGGTGCATCAAACACCCGAAAACCCCGCCCATATGACCGAAAACCGGTCCCGCCAAATTCCAGTGACAGGTTCCCTTTAAGCTCTGCTTAATAGTACATGGTAGGTCCAGAGATCAGGGCTGCATGTCATTAAATCTCACAAGAAAAGTTGTGTATGCACAATTTGCCTGCCAGGGACATTCAGTAGAATTGAACAGAGGGGGAGGGGGGGGGGGCGCTTATCTACAGCATTCTGTAGTATGTAGGGTACTAACGCCACCACATTAAAATAGCCTCAGGAAGTGTAAATTTGGAGACATCCTTGTTAGAAATGTTTCAAAGCTTAAATAGGAAGTTCAGATTCGGAGGTGGTCATTTGAATGGAGCGGTGGAAGAGCATGTGTACTGGCATTTCATGTAAAGCCAGCGATGGTTACAGTTGTGATTAATGGTCATATTTTGTGGTGCAAATATAAGGAGCTAGCATTCAAAAAAAAAAAAAAATAATTGCAGAAATTTTAAAATAAAAATTGGGCATTTGGCAAATTTTTTGTCACTGATATTTTTCAGAATATCATTTATAAGAAGGTTTGTGCTTTAAAAAACAGGGAAAACACACAAAAAACATGGGACAAGATGCTACTGCCAAACACGGTGTTTTCTACCCACACACAGATCAGACTGTCACTGAATCGCACATTTGCACAGATTTTATTTCTATTGGTGCCAAAGAACAAGACAACAGTTGGTGAACAACAAAAAAAAAAACAACAAAATATTTAATTCACAAAGCAGAACTGTATTACTAATCAGTAATCACACTAAAATGCTTAAGAACGTTAACAGCTAGGACATTAAAGGTCCACTTCTTTCTATTTTTCCTGTGTATACTATAAATAAGAGCATAGGGCTCTGTCTCCCTGGATAGGCATGCAGGCAAGCAAATAGCTGGCACCAAATGCATTGTGCCCAGGAAATCTTGTTACTAGTATAGCATTCACCACCTTAGGAAGTGCTAAGAATGATGCTTATTAATGGTGACTTTCACTTAACGCCGTACTCCGTAAATTTTTTTTTTTTTTTTTTTTAAGGGCACACATGAACCTTAAATTTATTTATGATTGAGGTCAGTGCTGTCTTTTTGCCTCAATTAGAGAGCCAAATCCAGGGTCATTAGCGAGATCAATCAGCCTCCTTGGCATTTTCCCTACCATTCGTGTCATTGTACAATGCAGATCAAAAGTTGAACTCCTTCAGGACATATGCCATACATGTACAGAGCAAGTCAGAAGTCTTCCATGCCAGGCTGGTGATGGTTGTGTGTTACCGCAGCCAGGACCTGCCTCTAATAATTGTGACTCGAGAAGAGCGATTGTTAACTTGTTAAATGCTGCTGTCAAACTCTGACATCAGTGTTTAACAAGCAACAGCATAGGGGCGTGTCATTTCATGCACCCATCGGTGAGCCCATGATGTGATAGCAGGTTGCTGATGGGTTGCTATTAACAGCCCGGGGTCTGCCAAAGACCCCCCATGCTTGACATTATGAAGCGCCTTTGAATTCCTTGCTACATGCAATAATGCTTTGGCTAAATGTTTTTAAAAAAAATATAGAAAAAAAATTCAAGCCACCACTCCCCACCCCATTAAAAATAAAGATTGAAAAAATACACATTTAGAAAAGTTTGATCTGTCAAAAAATAATGAATATGATCAGCAAACACCAATCAAAAAAAAAAAAAAAAAAATCAAGACAGACAAAATTAAGTTCTTTTGGGCGCTACAATTCCACAAAAAACACAAAGGCGTCACATGCATCACAAAATGGTATAAAAAGCGGTTTCATCCCACAAAAAAACTGTCACACAGCTCCATTGACCAAAGAATACAAATGTTACGGCTCTGGAAAGAAGGGGAGGGAAAAACGGAAATACAAAAACCCAACAGCCGACTGACCATACAAACCAGTGGCCAAAATGGTCTACTACACACTGCCTTTACAATAAAGTTTATAATAATCCTGATTAAATAGTTTAGTTCCTCTTACCTGTGGTCATATTACAGTCAGTACCCAGGCTGGAATCTAGCAGTTTCTTCAAAAATTAACTCCTTCAGTGTCTCCTTGGGCAAGTCATCTAACTCCATCTCAAACTTGAAGGGGGCTTCTGCAACAGGCTAAGCACAGGAGATAAAAAAAAAAAAAAAAGATCAAATTTGAACACTGACCAAGTTTGCACTTCTAAAACAGAAATTTGAATTGTTTTCTGTACCCTTTTAAAATGATTCACATGTACACAGGGCTATGGAGTCTGTAAGCCAAACCATTGACTCAGACTCCTTAATTTCTCTGACTTCCAACTCCACAGCACTGCCTCATTACGGGGCTTGTACATAAAGTGCAGCACAGATTTAGCTCAACTAAAAGCCGAGCTCCTTGGATCAGGAACAGAACAAACATTTATAGGACATTTCATAACTTTGCCAAACTACTGAACACAATTTATTATATATTTTCGGAGTCGGTCCATTTTATATCGACTCCACGACTCAGACTCTACTGCCCTGCATGTACACTAAACATGGGTATTTAAAATCGGTTGATCAGGATCAGAGAACCATGGCTGCTTTCTTTCAGAAATAGATCCACCCCTGATATTTTGCTTAGCTGCATTCACATCAATACGTTGCACTATCATACAACTCATGATCAGGGATGGGTTCTGAAAGATCGCTTACAAGTTTCTTATGCTGATCAACCCACATTGTTAAAAAAAAAAAAAGTTTTCTTTCTATTTAGCAATAAAGAAAAATGGTGGACCTAGTATTAGACATTTATTACCTATTAAAAAGGTTGCAACTACTAGGAAAACCCCTTCTCAATCTGGATGTTTGCTTCCAATAAAGTAAAACTATTACTCCCTTCCCACGCTCCTTGCGTTCCTGGGGTTCACAAGATATGATATCATGTGAGTCTTGCACCCAATCAGCGCCAACATCACTGCCTTTACCTTGCGACATCTAAGTAATCAACCTGACTTCCTGTTGACTACTTATAGATTCAAAAGCAAAGACAGTGACGCCGGCTGATTGGGCAAAGTGTCCCCTGTGATATCATCTCATGTGAGCCCCAGGAATGTAAGAACCCAACATCGCTCGGGAACGGTGCTGGTATGGAAGGTAGTATAGGTGTTTTTATTTTAACATGGGCAAACAGAGTGAGAAGGGGATGTCCTAGTAGTGAACAACTCCTGTAAAGAATATCAAGAAGTGCTGAAAAGACTTAGGGTACTGTCACAGTGCAATTTTGATCGCTACGACAGCACGATTCGTGACGTTGCAGCGTCGTATGATTATCGCTCCAGCGTCGTAGACTGCGGTCACACGTTGCAATCACGGCGCTGGAGCGATGCCGAAGTCCCCGGGTAAACATCGGGTTACTAAGCGCAGGGCCGCGCTTAGTAACCCGATGTTTACCGTGGTTACCAGCGTAAAAGTAAAAAAAAAAACAACCGTACATACTCACCATCTGATGTCCGTCAGGTCCCTTGCCGTCCGCTTCCTGCTCTGACTGAGATCCGGCCGTACAGTGAGAGCAGAGCGCAGCAGTGACGTCACCTCTGTGATCTGCTCTCACTTTCCGGCCGGCAGACAGTCAGAGCGGGAAGCAGACGGCAAGGGACCTGACAGACATCAGATGGTATGTACGTTTTTTGGTTTTTTTTTAACTTTTACGCTGGTAACCACGGTAAACATCGGGTTACTAAGCGCGGCCCTGCGCTTAGTAACCCGATGTTTACCCTGGTTACCAGCGAACGCATCGCTGGATCGCTGTCACACACAACGATCCAGCGATGACGAAAGAAAGTTTCAAACGATCTGCTACGACGTACGATTCTCAGCAGGGTCCCTGATCGCAGTAGCGTGTCAGACACTGCGAGATCGTAACGATATCGCTAGAACGTCACGAATCGTGCCGTCGTAGCGATCAAAATTGCACTGTGTGACAGTACCCTTAGATAAAAGAGCGTAAAAAAAAAGTGAAAAAACTTTAATTGTTGATCAGAAGATAAGGAGACAATTAGCTTAATTGGATACAATTTGTAACTTCATATCTTATGCACGTTAATGTTGCGACCATAAATTCATGCACACCAATATTCACCCTTGGTTAGAAGAAACAGTTTTCAAGTATGTAGTTGAACCATTAAAGAGGACCTTGCAACAAAAGTTTTCATCTTGAATTTCGACACATTAGTGGCTGCAGATAAGAATATTCTTTTATTTTATTTTCAATTTCGCCTCTCGAGGGGACACGATCTTTGATTGTTCAATCATGGGGATATGATCCTTACTCATCTCAAAAATTAACATAGGAGTATATCATCCCTTCAATTGGTGTTGGATGATGTGTTTTCCTGTATACTTTGGGATATATTTGGCAACAATGAACTTGTGGACTTCAGAAACTGTACAACACCACAAATGTCCAATAACTTCAATTTTAGCGGTTGTGGATCTGTTGCGGTCTGTGATCGACATTAGCTGTACATTTGAGACAACTTTTATAAACTCATTTTACCCACTGCTTCCACTGTAAAATGATTACTGTCTAATCCTTTACTCATAGTATAAATCAAATATGTTCTTTGCCTTTACTTTTCTGGATCAAATGAAGATAAAGTCTTCCTGCCTCCTCAGTGACATTGGGAGAGATTTAAAGGGAATCTGTCATCACATTTTAGGCTTATCAGCTAAAAATATCATTGGATTGAGTGTCAGCTTTGCATTTCCCCAACTACTTTTGAAACCCCGACTCCCCATTTATCACCCATAAAAACCTTTTTTATTTCACCAGCGCTGTTTGTTGAGGAGTTGGGTCCGGTCCGATGGGCATAGTCTTTGGTCCTTCACTCCACCCCTCCTTGGCTGCTGTACGCAATATTTCTCGTAAATTTCTTAGTTTGCGGCCATATTTCGCAAGTGCGCATTATGCTTTGCCCAACTGCAGGCACAGCCAGAAATAAGTAGGACGCATGCGCATTACTTTCCAGCTTTGCCCGCAGTTGGACAAAGCATACTGCGCACGCGCGAGCATTGCAATATGCACGCGCAAACTATGGCTGCAAACTACGAAACTTACAAGAAATATTGCGAACAGCAGCCATGGAAGGGTGGAGTGAAGGACCAAAGACAATGCCCATTGGACCGGACCCAACTCATTAACATACAGCGCGGGTGAAATAAGAAAGGTGTTTATGGGTGGTACTTGGGAAGTCAGGGGGGTTTCAAAAGTAGTTGGAAAATGCAAAGCTGACACTCAATCCAATTATATTTTTAGCTGATGAGCCTAAAATGTGGTGACCAATTCCCTTTAAGGTATGTGTCCACGTTCAGGAAACGCTGCGTTTTTGACGCTGCGTTTTTCCGCAGCGTCAAAAACGCAGCGTCCAGATGTTACAGCATAGTGGAGGGGATTTCATGAAATCCCGACTCCACTATGCGTTAAAAAACGCATGCGTTTTTGCCGCGAAAACGCACATGCGGTGCGTTTTTCCAAAACGCAGCATGTTGCTACAATGAGCAAAACACGCAGGAACACCGCAGGTGACCTGCCAGTGACCTCAGGTGCAGTTTTGGTCAGGATTATACTTGCATAAAATCCGTACCAAAGCCTGAAGCAAACCTGACCGTGGACACATACCTTAACAGTCTGAGGCTAAGCAAACACGAGCATACATTTTCTCAGAGATTCGGGCCAATTATGCAAATGACACTCAGTGATCATAGTGTGATCCGATAATGAGAAGATGGAGGGAAAAAAAAAAAATGTCTTTCATTGTCAGTCCGTGGAACTTTTACTGCCTTCAGATGTCATCCGAGTGCGAGCCGATGTTTTCCATGGACTCACCAACTTGCATGACCGAACGCAATGCAAACATCAGATCTAGCTCAAGCATGCTTTTATTTTTTTTTCCCTGAACAAAATATGACGTGCACGGTCCCATAGAAAGTTTTGTGGGACTGCACAAGCCCTTATAGAGTAAGCATGTCCTTTGTTTCCCATGGCAACCTGAGTTGGTTGTGCTCTGATTGGTCACTATGGGAAACAAAGGATATTCTTACCATAAGACAGCTAAACCTCCCCTATCATCTTTTTCCCCGTTGTATGGCATGTCTACAGCAGTGTTGCAACCCACATAACTTGCTTTTTTTGTTTTTCAAGTTAATGAAACAGGGTTATTGACTTTCTTACTTTAAATCAAAGAATTTTTATTGCAAAAACGCCAAATACAAATTATCCAGCTTTCAAAAAATAAATGACAATTGCATAATATTAACCCCTTTACCCCCAAGGGTGGTTTCGACGTTAATGACCGGGTAAATTTTTACAATTCTGACCACTGTCCCTTTATGAGGTTATAACTCTGGAACGCTTCAACGGATCCCAGTGATTCTGACATTGTTTTCTCGTGACATATTGTACTTCATGTTAGTGGTAAAATTTCTTTGATATTACCTACATTTATTTGTGAAAAAAAACAAACGGAAATTTGGCGAAAATTTCGCAATTTTCCAACTTTGAATTTTTATGCCCTTAAAATCACAGAGTTATGTCACACAAAATACTTAAGTAACATTTCCCACATGTCTACTTTACATCAGCACAATTTTGGAACCAACATTTTTTTTGTTAGGGAGTTATAAGGGTTAAAAGTTGACCAGCAATTTCTCATTTTTACAACACCATTTTTTTAGGGACCACATCAAATTTGAAGTCACTTTGAGGGGTCTATATGATAGAAAATACACACGTGAGACACCATTCTAAAAACTGCACCCCTCAAGGTGCTCAAAAACACATTCAAGAAGTTTATTAACCCTTCAGGTGTTTCACAGACATTTTTGGAATGTTTAAAAAAAAAAAAAAAAATGAACATTTAACTTTTTCACAAAAAATTTACT
The DNA here is from genome assembly GCF_051348905.1 of Ranitomeya variabilis. NCBI lineage: Eukaryota > Metazoa > Chordata > Amphibia > Anura > Dendrobatidae > Ranitomeya > Ranitomeya variabilis. The sequence continues at coordinate 263,097,709 of NC_135232.1, forward strand.
TTAGCTCCAATTTGTTTTATTTTACGAAGAGTAACAGGAGAAATTGGACCCCAAAGGTGGTTGTTTAATTTGTTCTGAGTACGCCGATACCTCATATGTGGGGGTAAACCACTGTTTGGGCACATGGCAGAGCTCAGAAGAGAAGGAGCGCCATTTGACTTTTCAATGCAAAATTGACTGGAATTGAGATAGGACGCCATGTCGCGTTTGGAGAGCCCCTGATGTGCCTAAACATTGAAACTCCCCACAATTGACATGATTTTGGAAAGTAGACCCCCTAAGGAACATTATCTAGATGTGTGGTGAGCACTTTGAGCCCCCAAGTGCTTCACAGAAGTTGATAATGTAGAGCTGTAATAATAAAAAAAATCATTGTTTCACAAAAATGATTTTTTCGCCCCCAATTTTTTATTTTCCCAAAGGTAACAGAAGAAATTGGACTCCAAAAGTTGTTGTGCAATTTGTCCCGAGTACGCCGATACCCCACATGTGGGGGTAAAACACTGTTTGGGCGCATGGCAGAGCTCAGAAGAGAAGGAGCGCTATTTGACTTTTCAATGCAAAATTGACTGGAATTGAGATGGGATGCCATGTCTCGTTTAGAGAGCCCTTCATGTGCCTAAACATTGAAACACCCCACAAGTGACACCATTTTGGAAAGTAGACCCCCTAAGGAACTTATCTAGATGTTTGGTGAGCACTTTGAACCCCCAAGTGTTTCACTACAGGTTATGACGCAGAGCCGTGAAAATAAAAAATCTTTTTTTTCCCACAAAAATTATTTTTTAGCCCCCAGTTTTGTATTTTTCCAAGGGTAACAGGAGAACTTGGACCCCAAAAGTTGTTGTCCAATTTGTCCCGAGTACGCTGATACCCCATAAGTGGGAGAAAACTACTGTTTGGGCGCATGGCAGAGCTTGGTAGGGAAGGAGCGCCGCTTGGAATGCAGACGTCACATTGCGTTTGCAGAGCCCCTGATGTACCTAAACAGTAGAAACTCCCCACAAGTGACCCCATATTGGAAACTAGACCCCCCAAGGAACTTATCTAGATGTGTTGTGATAACTTTGAACCCCCAAGTGTTTCACTACAGTTTATAACAAAGAGCCGTGAAAATAAAAAATCTTTTTCTTTCCCCACACATTTCTTAGCCCCCGGTTTTGTATTTTCCCAAGGGTAACAGGACAAATTGGACAGCAACTTTTGGGGTCCAATTTCTCCTGAGTACGCTGATACCCCATATGTTGGGGTAAACCCCTACTTGGGCACTCAGAAGGGAAGGAGCACTTTTTTACTTTTTCAACGCAGAATTGGCTTGAATTGAGATCGGACGCCATGTCATGTTTGGAGAGCCCCTGATGCGGCTAAACAGTGGAAACCCCCCAATTCTAACTGAAACCCTAACCCAAACATACCCCTAACCCTAATCCCAACCCTAACCACACCCCTAATCCCAACCGTAAATGTAATTCAAACCCTAACTTTAGCCCCAACCCTAACCGTAGCCCTATCCCCAACTGTAGCCCCAACCCATCTCTGCTTCAGGAAAATGGCCGCCGCGATCTCCATCTGCGCACGCGCGGCATCCCGCGGCCATTTTCCTGAAGCCCCGGGCAGCAGAGCGCTCGATCTGCGCACGCGCGGCCACACGAAGATGGCCGCCCCCACCGATCACCAGGGGAATAGCGCAGATCGCGCTCTTTTCCCTCCCCTGTGCATTGGATTCTGGACTTGGGCATGCGCACACCACCAACGGAAAACTAAGCAAGATCTGGGGGAAGACACCACACCCATCTGACCAGACCAGCCTGATTGACAGGCAAAAACGACTACTTTGGTAACGTATTTCGGCAGCATAGGTGGGGAATCGGGGTCCACAAAATACACTATTGTAATGCACAGCTCAGGCCCTATTTAACAGTATTTTTTATCTCATACGGAAAAAACGGGGTGACAGGTTCCCTTTAAGATCCATCAGACCAGATTGAGCTGATATGTTGGATTTGTAGGTATTGGTAAAAAGTGTTACGCGATAAGTTTTCAACAACTCCAAAGCTTCTAAATAATTGTTCTACTGACCAGTTCCTTTTTGCTTCCAATCAGAAAAACCCTTTAACTTTGATACTTCACCCAAATTGGGTTTACGCCATAGTGGTGTGTATTAGGTGAATCCCTTAAGTTTTTTCCTCTAACCCACACGTTATACACAAAAAAAAAATTTCCTCCAGCGATAACAGAATGGAGTACAAAGTTAAAAATTCACATTTATTGATCTGGTATTAAAAATGATTACACTGGCCACTAAGATCTGCATGGCAAACTGACACGTTTCAGCTAAAAGCCCTAATCATGGTGTGTGACACTTTATACACTAACGCCAATGTTGGAGTAAGAAGATTCCCTCCGGAAGACATCCTACACTCCAGAACACACAGGGGTGAGGCCCATTTCATATTCCATAACATAAGAGCACTCGACTTGCTTATGTCATCTCTACTTCCCATCCATGGAGGTGTTGTAATTGGGATGTGATAAAATACAGCCATGTATCAGGAATGGACAATCCACACTCATCCTTAATACATTGGAGAGTTTGTAGTTTTATTCGAGCATGATGTTTATACCATATTAATTCTCTGAACATGGTTTGCACTTTACAAACTAAGGGGGTGAAAGCCAACAATGAGTGCATTATGTAGCACAACAATTGTGGCATAAGTATCATCTTGATAAGTTTTCCCCTACCTTCAACAGATTGACAGAGTTTGGACAATGCATTCACTTTAGTTCTAAATTTATCAACAAATGGTCTGCATTTACTGTTACATATTCTTTAGGCGTGGTACTGACAGTTGTTCCCAAGTATTTACACTTGTCTACAATTTGTAACTGAGATTGTTTCACTATTGGAGAATGGGGCAGGGGATATGGGCATCAGGACAGATTTATTCCTATTAATTAATAAACCTGACAACCTTCTGAAGTCTGTTACGATTGACATTATTGGACTGTGAGGAAGTTACGTTATCTATAAAAAGCAGCATATCATCTGCGCACAGACTCACTGGCTCCTCTTTCTCCACATTTAACCCCTTAGTGACAGCCAATACGTCTTTTAATTGACCTGAGATATAAGAGAATAGCATCCCCATACAGGTGACAATGCAGCAGCTGTCGGTTGTGCACTATTGCTGACAACTTGCTGCATCAGCCACGATCAGTGTTTGCACCGTCCATATCTGTTTAACCCCTTAGATGCTGCTGTCAATAGTGACTACATCATTATAAATGGTTAACAGAGTGTGGGGGTTTCCTCTTTATCCAAACTGGTGCCCTCAGATCATTATTTTGTGGTCCTGATGTTTGCGATGGCAATTCACGACCAAATAGCGGCCTTACAGTCTAACAGCTCTAGTAATCTGTTCAGAAGTTAGAGGCATTTAGGTGGTAAAAATACACATTTTCATTTCTGTCATACCACTTTGCATTAATTCCTGTAAAGCACCTGAAGGGTTAATATACTATCTGAAAGCAGTTTTAAATATGTCTAGGGGTGCTGTTTTTAAAATGGTATCACGTTTGGGGGTTTCCCAATATATGAGACCCCTAAAGTCACATCAAACATGGATAAGTCCCTAAAAAAATAAATTTTGTAAATTTCCCTGAAAAAATGAAATATTGCTGCTACATTTTTAAACCTCCTAAAATGCTAACAAAATAAAATAACATTTTAAAAATGGTGCTGATGTAAAGCCGACATGAGGGAAATGTTATTTATTAATGGTTTGCCGTGGTATGACCATCTGGATTAAAGAAAATCATTAAAATTTAGAAAATTGCTAATTTAACATTTTTCTCAAATTTTTGTTATTTTTTATAAATAAGCACAAAACCTATTGATCTAAATTTACCATTATCATAAAGTATAATGTGTCACGAAAAAACAGTCTCAAAATCACTGGGATTTGTTGAAGCGTTGCAGAGTTATTACCACATAAAGTGACACTGGTCAGATTTAAAAAATTTGGCTCCGTCACTAAGGGGTTAAGCCATGTGCACACGTTCAGGATTTTTCGCGTTTTTTGCTATAAAAACGTGATAAAAACGCGAAAAAAACGCTGACATATGCCTCCTATTATTTACAGGGTATTCCGCATCACAAAAAAAAAAGCAACATGTTCATAAAAATGCGGAATTGCGGGGATTCCGCACACCTAGGAGCCCATTGATCTGCTTACTTACCGCACGGGGCTGTGCACACCATGCAGGAAGTAAGCAGATTATGTGCGGTTGGTACCCAGGGTGGAGGAGAGGAGACTCCTCCACGGACTGGGCACCATATAATTGGTAAAAAAAAAAAAAGAATTAAAATAAAAAATAGTCCTATACTCACCCTCTGATGGCCCCCCGAAGTGTTCCCACCTCTCCGGTACATGCTTTCTCTTCCGTTTCTATAGATGGTGTGGTTCAGGACCTGTGATGACGTCGCTGTCTTGTGATTGGTCGCGTGACCGCTCATGTGACTCACGCGACCAATCACAAGCCGCGACGTCATCGAAGGTCCTGAACCACACCGGCATCTATAGGAACGGACGCCGCTGAGGAGATTGGCTGTCTGCAGAGGGCGAGTATAACCATTTTTTTATTTTTTTTATTATTTTTAAACATTCTATCTTTTACTATAGATGCTGCATAAGCAGCATCTATAGTAAAAAGTTGGTCACACTTGTCAAACACTATGTTTGACAAGTGTGACCAACCTGTCAGTCAGTTTTCCAAGCGATGCTACAGATCGCTTGGAAAACTTTAGCATTCTGCAAGCTAATTACGCTTGCAAAATGCTAAAAAACCGCGAAAAAAAAACGCAAAAAAAAAAAGCGGATTTCTTGCAGAAAATTTCCGGTTTTCTTCAGGAAATTTCTGCAAGAAATCCGGACGTGTGCACATACCCTTAATCCCAGTAAACTCTTGACTCTTAGGTGACAAACCAAGGGTTCAATGGCCAGGGCAAAGAGAAAGGGTGAGAACGGACATCCCTGTCTAGTGCCCGTCAACAATTTAAAAGTCTGAGAGTTGGCCATTCACTCAAATTTTAGTAAGTCGGTTTAACAGCAGGGTTAAAGCAAGGTAGCAAGGACCAAAGCCCATCTTTTTGAAAACTGCCCACAGGTAACTACTGTACACTGTGAAAAGCTTTGGCAGCATCCAAGACATAACCACCCTTGTGCCATCTCCCTTTGAGCTCATTTATAGATTGAGGAATAGACGTCTCAGATTTATAGCGATACATGCATTTGGCATAAATCCAGATTGATCTTCATGTAGTACTTCATTAATAACTTTAACCCCTTAAGCCCCAAGGGTGGTTTGCACGTTAATGACCGGGCCAATTTTTACAATTCTGACCACTGTCCCTTTATGAGGTTATAACTCTGGAACGCTTCAACGGATCTTGGCGAATCTGACAATGTTTTCTCGTGACATATTGTACTTCATGATAGTGGTAAAATTTCTTCGATATAACTTGCGTTTATTTGTGAAAAAATGGAAATTTGGCGAAAATTTTGAAAATTTTGCAATTTTCCAACTTTGAATTTTTATGCCCTTAAATCAGATATTTGGAACCAATTTTTTTTTTTTGTTAGGCAGTTATAAGGGTTAAAAGTTGACCAGCAATTTCTCATTTTTACAACACCAATATTTTTTAGGGACCACATCACATTTGAAGTCATTTTGAGGGGTCTATATGATAGAAAATAACCAAGTGTAACACCATTCTAAAAACTGCACCCCTCACGGTGCTCAAAACCACATTCAAGTAGTTTATTAACCCTTCAGGTGTTTTACAGGAATTTTTGGAATGTTTATAAAAAAAAAAATGAACATTAACTTTTTTTCACAAAATTTACTTCAGCTCCAATTTGTTTTATTTTACCAAGGGTAACAGGAGAAAATGGACCCCAAAATTGTTGTACAATTTGTTCTGAGTACGCCGATACCCCATATGTGGGTGTAAACCACTGTTTGGGTGCATGGCAGAGCTCAGAAGGGAAGGAGCGCCGTTTGACTTTTCAATGCAAAATTGACTGGAATTGAGATGGGACGCCATGTTGCATTTGGAGAGCCCCTGATGTGCCTAAACATAGAAACCCCCCACAAGTGACACCATTTTAGAAAGTAGACCCCCTAAGGAACTTATTTAGATGTGTTTTGACAGCTTTGAACCCCCAAGTGTTTCACTACAGTTTATAACACAGAGACGTGAACATTTTTTTTTTCTTCACAAAAATTATTTTTTAGCCCCCAATTTTGTATTTTCCCAAGGGTAAAAGGAGAAATTCGACTCCAAAAGTTGTTATCCAATTTGTCCTGAGTACGCTGATGCCCCATATGCAGGGTGAACCACCGTTTGTGCACATGGCAGAGCTCGGAAGGGAAGGCGCGCCATTTGGAATGCAGACTTCGGCTGGGTTCACATTGCATTAATGGCAATCCGCTGACTGCATCCGTTACATAGCGGCACTAACGCTATGTAACGGATGCGTTAGCGCACCCATTGACTGCCATTATGTAGCGCATCGCTAACGCATGTCATAATTGGCATGCCTTAGTGATGTGCCGTCATTCGGTGATGGACACTCGGACGCGGTCTGCAGCGTTTCGGGGTCAGTCACCGCTAGCACAGATGGAGCATCTGTGCTAGCGCAATCGCATAACGCGATCTTTAAAGGCACTTGTGTGGAGCAGTCCGTTTAACGTATGCGTTGAACGGACTGCACTTAACGCAATGTGAACCTAGCCTTAGTGGATTGGTCTACAGGCGTCGCGTTGCATTTCCATTTTGGAAACTAGACCCCCCAAGGAACTTATCTAGATGTGTTGTGAGAACTTTGAACCCCCAAGTGTTTCACTAGCTTATAACGCAGAGCCGTGAAAATAAAAAAATCATTTTTTTTTCCACAAAAATTATTTTTTAGCCCCGTTTTGTATTTTTCCAAGGGTAACAGGAGAAATTGGTCCCCAAAAGTTGTTGTCCAATTTGTCCTGAGTGTGCCGATACCCCATATGTGTGTGTGTGTGTGTGTGGGGGGGGGGGGGGGGGGGGAGAACCACCGTTTGGGAGCATGGCAGAGCTCGGAAGGGAAGGAGCGCCATTTGGAATGCAGACTTTGATGGATTGGTCTGCAGGCGTCACGTTGCATTTGCAGAGCCCCTGATGCACCTAAACAGTGGAAACCCCCCACAAGTGACACCATTTTGGAAACTAGACTCCCCAAGGAACTTATCTAGATGTGTTGTGAGAACTTTGAACCAACAAGTGTTTCACTACAGTTTATAACAAAGCCGTGAAAATAAAAAATCATTTATTTTCCACAAAAATTTTTTAGCCCCCTGTTTTGTATTTTCCAAGGGTAACAGGAGAAATTGGACCCCAAAAGTTGTTGTCCAATTTGTCCTGAGTATGCTGATACCCCATATGTTGGGGTAAACCCCTGATTTGGCGCACGGGAGAGCCCGGAAGGGAAGGAGCACGGTTTTACCTTTTCAACGCAGAATTGGCTGGAATTGAGATCGGACGCCATGTCGCGTTTTGAGAGCCATGATGTGCCTAAACAGTAGAAACCTCCAATTCCAACTGAAACCCTAACCCAAACACACCCCTAACCCTAATCCCAACCATAACCCTAACCACACCCCTAACCCTGACATACCCCTAACCCCAACCATAAATGTAATCCAAACCCTAACTTTAGCCCCAACCCTAACCCCAGCCCTAGCCCCAACCCTAACCCCAGCCCCAACCCTAACCCCAGCCCCAACCCTAACCCCAACCCCAGCCCTAGCCCCAACCCTAACCCCAACCCCAGCCCTAGCCCCAACCCCAGCCCTAGCCCCAACCCCAGCCCTAGCCCCAACCCTAACCCCAGCCCCAACCCCAACCCCAACCCCAGCCCTAGCCCCAACCCCAGCCCTAGCCCCAGCCCCAACCCTAACCCCAGCCCTAACCCCAGCCCTAGCCCCAACCCCAACCCCAGCCCCAACCCTAACCCCAGCCCCAACCCTAACCCCAGCCCTAGCCCCAGCCCTAGCCCCAACCCTAACCCCAACCCCAGCCCTAGCCCCAACCCCAGCCCTAGCCCCAACCCCAGCCCCAACCCCAGCCCCAACCCCAACCCCAGCCCTAGCCCCAACCCTAACCCCAGCCCTAGCCCCAACCCTAACCCCAGCCCTAGCCCCAACCCCAGCCCCAACCCCAGCCCCAACCCCAGCCCTAGCCCCAACCCCAGCCCCAACCCCAGCCCCAACCCCAGCCCCAACCCCAGCCCCAACCCCAGCCCCAACCCCAGCCCCAACCCTAGCCCCAACCCTAGCCCCAACCCTAACCCTAACGGGAAAATGGAAATAAATAAATTTTTTTTTTATGTTTCCCTAACTAGGGGGGGTGATGAAGGGGGGTTTGATTTACTTTTTTATAGCGGGTTTTTATGATTGGCAGCTGTCACACTAAAAGACGCTTTTCATTGCAAAAAAATATTGTGTTACCACATTTTGAGACCTTTAAATTTTCCATATTTTGGTCCACAGTCATGTGAGGTCTTGTTTTTTGCGGGACGAGTTGACGTTTTTATGGGTACCATTTTTGAGCATGTGACATTTTTTTGATCGCTTTTTATTCCGATTTTGTGAGGCAGAATGACCAAAAACCAGCTATTTATGAGTTTCTTTTGGAGGGGGGTACGTTTATACCGTTCCATGTTTGGTAAAATGGATAAAGCAGTTTTATTCTTTGGGTCAGTACGATTACAGCGATACCTCATTTACATAATTTTTTTAGGTTTTGGCTTTTTTTATACGATAAAAACTTATAGAAAAAATTATTTTTGCATCGCTTTATTCTGAGGACTATAACTATTTTTTTTGCTGATGATGCTGTATGGCGGCTCCTTTTTTGCGGGACAAGATGACGTTATCATCGGTACCATGGTTATTTATATCTGTCTTTTTGATTGCTTGCGTGTTATTCCACTTTTTGTTCGGCGGTATGATAATAAAGCGTTGTTTTTTGCCAGGCAGTCTAGGAAGAGCAATTTCATCTAGGTAAGAGGCAAGCTCTCCCTCTAAACCATTAGTCTTAGATGTGTACACGTTCAAATAATAAGAATGGAGAAGTTTAAGGCCGGCCTCACACTAGCGAGTTTTACGGACGTATGAGCGCATAAACTACGTCCGTAAAATACGCATTACACACGGCCCAATGATTCTCTATGGCCCAGTTCCTATCTGCCGTATATTACGCATCTGTAATATACGGTCTTGTACGGCCGTAGAAAATTGCAGCATGCTGCGTTTGTCACCGTATTGCGCAAAAAAAAAAAATCGCCAATGAAAGTCTATGGGGGCGAGAAAAATACGGATTCCACATGGACCAGCAGTGTGACTTGCGAGAAATACGCACCGGTGTTAGTGAAAAGCCGGTAATTCAATTGCCGCCTTTCCATTTCTCCTTCTTAAACCAGACATATGAGACATGGTTTACATATGAGACATGGTTTACATACAGTAAACCATCTCATATCCCTTTTTTTTGCATATTCCACACTACTGTTAGTAGTGTGTATGTGTAAAATTTGGGCGCTGTAGCTGCTAAAATAAAGGGTTAAATGGCGGAAAAAATTGGCGTGGGCTCACGCGCAATTTTCTCCGCCAGAGTGGTAAAGCCAGTGACTGAGGGCAGATATTAATAGCCTAGAGAGGGTCCATGGTTATTGGCCCCCCCCCTGGCTACAAACATCTGCCCCTAGCCACCCCAGAAAAGGCACATCTGGAAGATGCGCCAATTCTGGCACTTGGCCACTCTCTTCCCACTCCCGTGTAGCGGTGGGATATGGGGTAATGAAGGGTTAATGTCACCTTGCTATTGTAAGGTGACATTAAGCCAGATTAATAATGGACAGGCGTCAATTATGACACATCCATTATTAATCCAGTTGTATGAAAGGGTTAAAAAACCACACATTAAAAAGTATTTTAATGAAATAAACACACAGTTTGTTTTAATATTTTATTGCTCTCTCAATCCACCTGAAGACCCTCGCTCTGAAAAATAATAAACTAACAATATACATACCTTCAGATGATCTGTCACGTCCCACAAAGTAAATCCATCTGAAGGGGTTAAATCATTTTACAGCCAGGAGCTGTGCTAAAGCACTCGCTCGTGCCTGTAAACCCCGGGTACTGAAAGGAAAGCAGGATGATCTGTACTTACCTTGAGTTGCGGTGATGCGCCCTCTGCTGGATGTCCTCATGAACTTGAGCCTTGGAAAAGTTCCCACGCTCAAGTTCATATAACCATGTTATTAGCCATAGGTAAGTGTTCACACTAGGCAGTCAGCTCAGGTACCCATCCGTTTTGAGATTACCTTGACGTTTGGTGGATGGGCTCACAACTTTTGGCCAAATCTTGTGCTAAGAATCTCATGTGTTTTTTCATAAATTTCCCAAGCCATTATGCTATTCACATTTCATGTATTGCACATTTCCTTGCCTTAGCACAGTAAATTTTGAGTGCAGCCATTGATCTATTTGCGAGTTCATATGAGGACATCCAGCAGAGGGTGCATCACCGCAACTCAAGGTAAGTACAGATCATCCTGCTTTCCTTTCAGTACCCGGGGTTTACAGGCACGAGCGAGTGCTTTAGTACAGCTCCTGGCTGTAAAATGATTTAACCCCTTCAGATGGATTTACTTCGTGGGACGTGACAGATCATCTGAAGGTATGTATATTGTTGGTTTATTATTTCAGAGCGAGGGTCTTCAGGTGGATTGAGAGAGCAATAAAATATTAAAACAACCTGTGTGTTTATTTCATTAAAATACTTTTTAATAATGTGTGTTTAACCCTTTCATACAATTGGATTAATAATGGATGTGTCATAATTGACGCCTCTCCATTATTAATCTGGCTTAATGTCACCTTACAATAGCAAGGTGACATTAACCCTTCATTACCCCATATCCCACCGCTACACGGGAGTGGGAAGAGTGGCCAAGTGCCAGAATAGGCGCATCTTCCAGATGTGCCTTTTCTGGGGTGGTTGGGGGCAGATGTTTGTAGCCAGGGGGGGCCAATAACCATGGACCCTCTCTAGGCTATTAATATTAGCCCTCAGTCACTGGCTTTACCACTCTGGCGGAGAAAATTGCGCGGGAGCCCACGCCAATTTTTTCCGCGATTTAACCCTTTATTTTACAAGCTACAGTGCCCAAATTTTGCACATACACACTACTAACATTAGTAGTGTGGAATATGAAAAAAAAAAAAAGGGATATGAGATGGTTTACTGTATGTAAACCATGTCTCATATCCTGTCGGGTTTGGGAAGGAGAAATGAATTACCGGCTTTTCATATATATCGCGCTGAATTAAATATAAATACAGAATATATATATATATATATATATATATATATATATATATATATATATATATATATATATATATATATATATATATACACACACACATATATATATACACACACACACATACTGCTGATTATATATATATATATATATATATATATATATATATATATACACACTGTATATATGTTTTAACGAACATTTGAGCACATAAATCCATTAGATGTCGGTTTTGCAAGCCTGCGAGAAAATATCGCAGTACGGATGCCATACGGATTACATACGGAGGATGCCATGCGCAAAATACGCTGACACACCCTGCCTACGGATGACATACGGACCACTATTTTGGGGACTTTTCTGCGTATTACGGCCGTAAAAAACGGACCGTATTTACATACGCCGAGTGTGAGGCCGGCCTAATAACCTCAGTGTCCATAAGCGCCCTCCCATCTGTTGTGACCAGTCTATTTGTATAGGCTATTCTAATCTGTGCTTTAACTATAGCTGCCAGTAGGTAGCCTGAATTCTCACCCTCTATAAAACAATTTTTGTTTAAAGTCGTCCAACCACGAAATGCATTTTTTTTTTTTTTTTTTATTAAGCTAATCTGTGCTGTACTGCAATATACAACACACCTATACATTTTGTTTTGTTCCTCGCGAATTTCACTTTTCCTGCACCTACTTTGTATACCTGCAGCTCTACCAAACTTGACAGCTGCCTGTGCTGTATTATCTAACCTCACAGCCAGAGCCCACACAGCCTGGCCTCAGTGTCCAGCAGCGCCCTCTGCCTGCTGCATGCTCACTCCAGGATTGGAAACAACTGTGGAAAGCAGCACAATCACTGCACACATACAGTGGGAACAGAAAGTATTCAGACCCCTTTAAAATGTTTCACTCTTTCATTGCAGCCATTAGGTAAATTCAAAAAAGTTCATTTTTTTCTCATTAATGTACACTCTGCACCCCATCTTGACTGAAAAAAAAAATGTGAAAATTTTTGCAAATTAAAACTGAAATGTCACATGGTCATAAGTATTCAGACCCTTTGCTCAGTCACTCATTTAAGTCACATGCTGTCCATTTCCTTGTGATCCTCCTTGAGATGGTTCCACTCCTTCATTGGAGTCCAGCTGTGTTTAACTAAACTGATAGGACTTGATTTGGAAAGGCACACACCTGTCTATATATGACCTCACAGCTCACAGTGCATGTCAGACCAAATGAGAATCATGAGGTCAAAGGAACTGGCCAAGGAGCTCAGAGACAGAATTGTGACAAGGCACAGATTTACAACAGAATTTCTGCAGTACTCAAGGTTCCTAGGAGCACAGTGGCCTCCATAATCCTTAAATGGAGGAAGTTTGGGACCACCAAAAGTCTTCCTAGACCTGGCCCTCCAGCCAAACTGAGCAATCATGGGAGAAGAGCATTGATGAGAGAGGTAAAGAAGAACCCCAAGATCACTGTGGCTGAGGTCCAGAGATGCAGTAGGGATTTGGGAGAAAGTTACACAAAGTCAACTATCACTGCAGCCCTCCACCAGTCGGGCCTTTATGGCAGAGTGGCCCAACGGAAGCCTCCTCTCGGTGTAAGACATGAAAGCTAACAGCTTGATTTAAAAAAATAAAATAAAAAAAAAATTCTACATTTCTGGTTTGTTTTTTTTCAGTCAAGATGGGGTGCAGAGTGTACATTGAGAAAAAAAATTAACTTTTTTGAATTTACCAAATGGCTGCAATGAAATCAAGAGTGAAAAATTTAAAAGGGTCTGAATACCATATAATACACTTCAACTGCTGAATGTATGGATTGAGGGAGGGATGGATGCACACAGCATGTTAAATTCATCTATGTAGAAGCCTTTCCTTCCTGGTTAGTCTGATTCACTGCTGCCTCTGTGTGCTGCTCTGGGAGGCTGGAGCAGGAGGGAGAGGGTATGGCCTCTGAGGGCGGTCTCTGTTGTGACGTCACAGACTAGTCTATGCCAGACAGGAAACCTCTAGTCCAGGAGTGAACAGCTCCTCCAGAATCAGGAAATAGCTGCTCACATGACTAGGTGTGCTATCTAGGACGCCATGCAAAATGCTGACTGGGAGTATATTACAAACTATCAGCATTCTGCACCCTAGATAAACACAAAATTATTCAGAAAGCCTGGACAACCCATTTAGGCCTCTTTCACATTTCCGTCGGTACAGGGCCGTCGCAAACCGTCAGCCCGACGGACGTTGTGCAAAATTGTGCACAACGTGGGCCACGGATGCAGTATTCCGATGCATACGCTGCCCATTATGAAGTCCGGGGAGGAGGGGGCGGAGTTCCGACAGCACATGCGCGGTCGGAAATGGCGGACCCGACGGACGAAAAAAACGTTCCCTTGAACGTTTTTTCGTCACGACGGACCGCAAAAACAACGCATCCGTTGCACGACGGATGCGACGTGTGGCCATCCGTCGTCAATTAAAGTCTATGGCAAAAAAACGCATCCTGCGGGCACATTTGCAGGATCCGTTTTTTTAACCCAACGACGGATTGCGACAGCAAAAAACGGAAGTGTGAAAGAGGCCTAAACAGTCGTTTTTGAAAAGCTAATGATAGCAAGTTATCAGTTGATATTTTCTGTGCATTTTCCCCATTGTATTCTACTTGTCACAGATATATCTGCTACATAATGTGCCTCCTTTTCCCTATTCTGTTACAATTTTTGGGTTAACTCCTTTGTTTTGGATTTTATCTTATTGATCTCCTTTATGAATATTCCCCCTACACATGCTTTCATATGATCCCATAGAAATCTTGCAAATTACAATCAATCATTACATTTAAAATATCGAAAATTCTAGAGCTAAGAGTAGGGCCAATTACCGTATATACTCGAATATAAGCCGAGATTTTCAGCCCATTTTTTTGGGTTGAAAGTCCCCCTCTCGGCTTATACTCGAGGGGAAGGGGAGGGGGAGCTAATTATACTCACCTACTCCTGGCGCTGTCCCTGCTTCCCCGGCAGCTTCTTCCTGTACTGAGCGGTCACATGGTACTGCTCATTACAGTAGTGAATATGCGGCTCCACCTCCCATAGGGGTGGAGCCGCATATTAATTACGGTAATGAGCGGTAACGGTGACCGCTCAATACAGGAAGCTGCTGCGCCGGGGAAGCAGGGGCCACGCCAGGAGCAGGTGAGTACAATGGGGAGGGGAGCTCTGCGTGATATTCACCTGCTCCCCGTTCCGGCACCACTCAGCAGTGACGCTCAGGTCAGAGGGTGCGATGACGTGGTTAGTGCGCGCCCTCTGCCTGAACGTCACTGCAGAAGATGGAGCGACGCCGGAAGGAAGTCAGGTGAATATTGAAAGTGCCGGGAGCCTGAGCGAAGCAGAGGTGAGTATGTGATTTTTTTTCTTTTTTATCGCAGCAACAGCAAATGGGGCAAGTGTCTGTATGGAGCATCTTATGGGGCCATAATCAACATTTGTGCAGCACTATATGGCGCAAATATCTTTATGGAGCATCTTATTGGAGCCATAATCAACATTTGTGCAGCATTATATGGGGCAAATGTGTCTATGGAGCATCTTATGGTGCCATTATTAACCTTTATGCAGGATTATATGGGGCATATTAATATGGAGCATCTTATGGGGCCATCATAAACTTTATGGAGCATTGTATGGGGCTCCTGATTCAATATTGATATTCAAAAACACTTAACCTACTGATGTCTCAATTAATAGATACCAATAAAAGTAAAATTATTACTTTTGACATTTACCGGTAGCTGCTGCATTTTCCACCCTAGGCTTATACTCAAGTCATTAAGTCTTCCCAGTTTTTTTGTGGCAAAATTAGGGGGGTAGGCTTATACTCGGGTCGGCTTATACTCGAGTATATACAGTAGTTGCAGCCAAAAAGGAATGAGGAGCCATATATATCCCCCCGCAGACTTCACACCACCTACCTGCAGTTGTACCTGTATAGGCAAATGGTTAGAGACACTCCTTGGCAGACACCTCACCTATTCAAAATAGGGTATGAGATTCCGACCCAATGACTAGGTCTATTCCTGACAAAGAATGATGGGAGGTGGAATAAGAAGAATATTGTCTGACATCAGGGTGCTGTATTCTCCATAGGTCCACCATGCTCACCTCCTTTAGCAGATAAAGATATTTATGTTGCACTGTGAGAAATATTTCCTGTATGAAAATTATCCCAGAAATGGTTTAGATAGGTGTTTAAACCCCCTACTATATGAACCGGTGTCTCTGGAAAGGAATTTATAAAAGAAATAATCCTTTTAAAAAAGATTTCCACTGAGTAAGTGGGTGGAATATACATAGCTACTATAATAAAAGTTAATATTGCATATGGTACAAGCCAGACACATCTTCAATCGGTATCCATTTTAGAGGTGGAACATATAAAATGGAATCGTTCTGAGCACTAAAATGCTTACTCCACATACAAGAGTTAAAAAAAACAAAACAAACAAAAAAAAACAAACACAAAACTGAAAGGTACTCTGGGCCCACCTACAACCTTCATAGAAATCGGAGTCTCTCGAGGGTCATACGAGTTTTGGAAAGACTAGTACCAGGCTGAAATTGTTGGATCCAGGAAAACACAGCACATCTCTTGAGATTCAAGGTTATCACATTAAAGGAGATATCCGGGACTTTAAAATAAAAAAAGGCATGTAGTTGCTAACAGGCAATTAACAGTCTGTTGTACCCAGAGATTCAGCTGCACCTCGTCAGAGCAGCAGTTTTTTTTCCCGTTGACAGGGTGGGACTACTGGCATTATGCTGATTGACAGCAGGCTTTCCCCAATTAGGCAGCAGAGAGCTGACTGTCAAACAGCATGGCACGACAAAACAGGTTATTTTTACTCTGCTGTTTATTTTCTGCATGTCTTCTCTAAGCCCTCCGATGAGAGGCTGCAGGATTTTACAGCAGAAAAAAAAGCAAAAAAAAAAAAAACTGGTGGTGTAGGCTCTTGCCCAGAACCATTGGCAAGATTAGTTTCTCCAAGGTGTTAGTGCTGTGTATTTCCTGCACTTCTTGGGTTAACTGTTGCTGTGAGAGCAGTGCAATACTGCCACAATTCCTCCCCTGCACAGACTGCATCTCCCCCCACCTACAAGTATTCCTGATCAGGTTCTAAATCATCTGAAGGGTCATTGGGGTGAAATGGTAGTCAGGCAAATCTCCCCAGCTTTCGTGCAGCAGCCTCAGCTGCTCTCATGCTGTCTGATGTGGGAGGAGGAGGCACCATGGTGAAAGGCATGCCATCTCATCTCTGTTCCTTCCGATGTTTGCTTTTCGTCATGCATGAGTGCACTTAAACCCTCCTCTGTATATTCCAGGAACATTCCCCCATCCTTCCCTGCAAAGGAATCAATATTTCACTGCCAACAGCCATGGAAAAGACATGATGTAGATGAGAGCGAAGCTCAGCGCTTCCTCTTCACGTGGCCATCAGGACACCTCCTCATGGCTATTCACTCTCCAACAATCTGAACCGCAGAAACTACAATCCACCTCTATGTTAGATTGTTCTTTTACAACACTCAGATTGATATACTTGGAAGTATGTTAACAAGAATCGGGCATAATTGTTGGTATCCATCTTTGATAAGTCGCACACTTCTGAAACACTGGCTACACATCGCTTACCTCTGGTGTTTGTATGGATATATTATATAATACAAGGCAAATTTATTTTGGTTTCTTTACAGGAAGATGATGAAATCTTACCTCATCACTTGGGTCATAATACTGCTCCAAATAGGGATGGGCCAGAGCAGCCTCTACTTCAATTCGTTTGTGAGGGTTAAAAGTCAACATTTTGTCCAACAAATCAAGGGCTGCAATAAGGAGAAAAAAAAAAAAAGCGTTTTTGCGCATTATGGAGGTGTTAACCCCCCTCAACTTGGGGTGCCTTCACACTGCCTTTATAAAGGCAGCCGTTCAGTGGCTCCGTCGGGACATGAGTACAAACCCTTAACCAAACGATATTTGGATGTATGCACCGATGGGGCCTTAGACTACAATGGTACCAACAGAGCAAACGTGCATCATTTTCAGGTGTGTTCGTCTTCCGAAAGCAGACACTCAGATGTAGTAAAGGGTGTCTAAGTGTCAGTCTCCATTAGGCGTACACGCTTGGAAATGATGCACGTCAGAGCACACATTCGCTCTGTCGGCACCATTTTAGTTATTGGTCCCATCGGCACATCCGAATCGGGTTTTGAAAGGGGGTTCTGACGCGAACCCCGACAGGGCCACTGAAAGGGTGGCAAAACAGTGTGAAAGCTTACAAAATAAAAGCAGTAATATTGTAATTTCATGTATTGTACTTCAATCCTGGAGCATGAATGATGCATTATATAGGTAATCTATATAAAAACCATCATGTACACTTGGAAATATCAACTGATCAAAATTGTCCATAATACAACAAAAATAGAAAAAAAAACAGACAATTACTACGCATTTTCCCTACTGTATACATGAATTCATGGAAGATAGTTCAGACGATTAGGAAAGCAAAATCAGTATGACCACAAAGAAGCTCCCTGTTTAGCGGAAACCATTGTGTCAAATTCTTTAAAAAGTGCTAAACACAATTCCAAATACACTGCTCAAAAAATAAAGGGAACACTAAAATCCCACATCCTAGATATCACTTAATGAAATAGCCCAGTTGTAAATCTTTATAGTGGAATGTGTTAGAACAATAAAACCTAAAAATTATCAATGTAAATCACAACTAATATCCCACGGAGGTCTGAAGTTGGAATGATGCTCAAAATCAAAGTGGAAAATGAAGTTACAGGCTGATCCAACTTCAGTGGAAATGCCTCAAGACAAGGAAATTATGTTCAGTAGTGTGTGTGTGTGTGTGTGTGTGTGTGTGTGTGTGTGTGTGTGTGTGTGTGTGTGTCTTCCATGTGCCTGTATGACCTCCCTACAACGCCTGGGCATGCTCCTAATGAGGCGGCGGAAGGTTTCCTGAGGGATCTCCTCCCAGACCTGGACTAAAGCATCCGCCAACTCCTGGACAGTGTGGTGCAAAGGACGTTGGTGGATGGTGCGAGACATGATGTCCCAGATGTGTTCAATCGGATTCAGGACTGGGAAACGGGCGGACCAGTTCATAGCTTCAATGCCTTCATCTTGCAGGAACTGCTGACACTCCAGCCACATGGGGTCTGGCATTGCCCTGCATTAGGAGGAATACAGGGTCAACCGCACCTGCATACGATCTCACAAGGGATCTGAGGATCTCATCTCGGTACCTAACGGAAGTCAGGAAACCTCTGGCGAGCTCATGGAGGGCTGTGCAGCCCTCCAAAGAATTGCTACCCCACACCATTACTGACCCACTGCCAAACCAGTCATGCTGAAGGATGTTGCAGGCAGCAGATCACTCTCCAAGGCGTCTCCAGACTGTCACATGTGCTCAGTGTGAACCTGCTTTGATATGTGTAGAGCACAGGGCGCTAGTGGCGAATTTGCCAATCCTGGTGTTCTGTGGCTAATACCAAGCACCCTGCACGGTGTTGGGCTGTGAGCACAACCCCCAACTGTGGACGTTGGGCATTCAGACCATCCTCATGGAGTCGGTTTCTAACCGTTTGTGCAGACACATGCACATTTGTGGCCTGCTGGAGGTCATTTTGCAGGGCTCTGGCAGTGCTAATCCTGTTCCTCCTTGCACAAAGGCTGAGGTAGCGGTCCTGCTGCTGGGTTGTTGCCCTCCTATGGCCCCTTCACGTCTCCAGGTATACTGGCCTGTCTCCTGGTAGCTCCTCCAGCCTTTGGACACTACGCTGACAGAAACCGCAAACCTTCTTGCCACAGCTCGCATTGATGGGCCATCCTGGATGAGCTGCACTACCTGAGCCACTTGTGTGGGTTGTAGAGTCCATCTCATGCTACCACAAGTGTGAAAGCACAGCCAACATTCAAAAGTGACCAAAACATCAGCCAGAAAGCATTGGTACCAAGATGTGGTCTGTGGTCCCCACCTGCAGAATCACTCCTTTATTGAGTGTTTCTTGATAATTGCCAATAACTTCCATCTGTTGTCTATTCCATTTGCACAACAGCATGTGAAATTGATTGTCAAACAGTGTTGCTTCCTAAATGGACAGTTTGATTTCACAGAAATTTGATTTAGTTGGAGTTATATTCTGTTTAAGTGTTCCCTTTATTTTTTTGAGCAGTGTACAAAACCTAAACTATTTTGGTGTACCTTTGGTAATGAATTATGTCAATCGTTTTCATGACAGTGGGTGCATTCACTGTCACCCACACACCAGTAGCAAGAAAGGCATCAGAACTTGAGCACATCCCTGCTGATGTCCAGACTCTTGACTGATGCACTTCATGCTAAATGCAGCTTAGTGTGTAGTTCATGATTAAATAATGACGATATAGGTAGTTTACCTTTTGGGTCTGCATTTGGGAAAAGTCTATTCCAGGGCACCTTATTTTTGTGAGGCAGAGAAAGCAGGTAGTTTCTAGCTTTCAAATTGATAATACAGTTCAGATCCTCTTGAGAAGGCGAGCCGAGGATACCTGAAAAAACAGATAGGTAAATAAAAGGCTAAACTCTGATACATTTGGCTCACTCTGCTTGCATAGGTTTTCCATCTGCCCTTACCGAGGATATGATTAAGTTGATCAAGGTAATGCTTTCCTGGAAATATGGGTCGATTAGAAAGCATTTCTGCAAGAATGCAGCCAACTGACCAGATATCAATTGATTTGGTGTAACCCTTAAAAAAAAAAAAAAAGACCATTACAATACATCCCAAGTAGGCTGTAAACAAAAGCTTTTTTGTTAAGTAATCATTTTCAAAAGAACAGTAAAGTAAACCTACATTGCCTTTAATGCCCTATAATATCAATAAAGTCATGTCTGTAAAGGTCATCTCTAAAACTCAGACTTATAATAAAAACAGCCTACGGAAATATACTGAATTCACACCATATGACTAACCACAGGACTGAAATTTAGGCAGGCACAGAAACTGAGGCTATGTCTATTGAAACTTTGCAAATTGCAGTATGATGAATCTGGTACAGCATTAGACTGTCTAGTCTAAAGCCTTGAACAGACTTATGTTGGTCATACCTGCAGATACTGATGGGCTTGCTCACACACTAATGTTTTCACAGGCCCTGGACAATTGATTGTGGAGGGGAAGTTAAGGTTCCAGCAGGTCTGAATTAGAACTGATGAACCTTTTTTCTCCTGGAGATGACTGGCAGTAGCTCTGAGAATAAAAGAGCACTCGAATGAACTGCCGTATTTATTTTATGTGTAGAAGAATTGGCCGAGAAGGCTGCCGCCGAACCATTGTTTCGACAGACATCAAGTGTGTATGACTGGCTTAAGTTTCCATCACTTATAAAATTAATCTAACACTGAGAATATCAAAAAGACATACAAAAAGTCTTTGTTATAAACAGGTAGCAGGATTTTTCGAAACCCATGACAGCACCTACCTTATATTTCAGACCATAAGAAGCTCCTAGGTTTTAGAGGAGGAAATAAGGGGAAAAAAAAAACTGAGGGGAAAAAAAAACTGAAGCAAAAAAAAAATGTGGTCAATTCTGTACTTAAAATCACCTATCCAGGTAAATATGGTCCCCTCATCCCTATCCTGGTATGCATGGCCCCATCCTTATTCTGGTGTGCATGGTCCCATTCTTATGCGGATATGATTGGCCCCATCCCAGTCCTGGTGTGCATGGTCCCATTCTTATTCTGATATGATTGACCGGCCCCATCCAGCTCCTGATATGATTGACTGGCCCCATCCAGTTCCTGGTATCCATGGTCCCATCAGAAGAGATTAAAAAAGACAAACCTTTACTTTTACCTTCCTCAGCTCCCTCGCAGTCGCAGGGCCCAGCTCCAGTGCCAGCAGCTGCTTAATGCTCAGCGCATGGCAGGGAAATCAAGCACTGCTCACAAGCAGAGCACAGCTGCCGGAATACTCACCGGGTGTTCATCAGAGATCGCAGTGAGTATCCATTCCTCTTCAGTAGCGCGCCAATCATACCAGCAAGGGGATGGGGCCAATCAATCATACCAGGAAGAGGTGAATATTCATTGCTCTCCACGCCCATGGACGTGGAATTAAATCTGACCAGGAATTTCCGTGGGTACTGGCTCTGGAGGGCGGCTCAATATTTAAAATGTGACCAGGGCAGGGCTCGGTGCTTCCTCGGTGCGACTGGGCATGCCGCGCACCTGGCACGCCCCATTTTCTTCCATAGCCTCCGGCCGGCATCAGACACGTCAACAAAGCACGCTCTCAGCTGCGCGACCATGCTACAGGACACACTGGTGAATTCAGGGCTGTGGAGTCGGTAAGCCACAGTTGCGACTCCAGACTCAGACTCCTTCATGAATGGCTTATTCAGTTTCTCACCATCATATAAGTAATCAGAACACTTAGACTTAGAGCAAAAACTATATTTATTAGAATATAGCAAATAACTTATAAACTTTTATAAACTCTTGTAAGTAAATATGCAATAAACACTGTTCTGCAGTTAAGAAGAAATCTATAAATTTGTCCTCAGAAAAAAAGTATTGCCTCTGTCAGATCCTCCTTCATGGATGCCCTCAAATCTGATCTAATTATTTTGAGAGCAGAGAACAACCTCTCTACACTAACTTGGGTTGGTGGCAAAGCAGTAACCACTCGGGCAACATCTCTGACAATGTCAGGATACAGAGGAATCGCTTGTTGCACTGTTATTTTTGATGAACGGTCAAATTTCTCAATTTCTTTTAGTGCACATGAAAAATTCTGCTGAAATGTACTTTGATGGGGATGACTCTTCTATGCAGGAACGCTTTGCACGGTCCTTGTGATCCAAATATTTTTCTAAATTAAATTCTTTATCAGTTGATGAGGGTGAAGATGTGGCAGGACGACCAAATTCTTCTTGTTCCTCCTGACTGTTCTGCAACCCTTTCATCCTTACTGCTATTTCAAACAGAGCTTCTTTTCCTTTAGTTAGCTGTTGATCATCTAGAAGAATCCGATGCATTGGGTCTACATAAACAGCTGCCAAAAGAATGTTATTTTGTAATAGTAGCTCCTCTCTCCGTTTTATTGATGTAGCAATGCCACTTGCAATTAACCCTCCTCTTTGGGACAGGCGAAACATCAGGTTCTTCCACTCCTTTAACAAAATACCTGGAGTTAAGTCCTCTGCTTGTAATTTTTTAGTCACTGTAAATGGGTGCTCTAGCAATTTTTCCAGCTCATTCACCTGATTCCACTGACTTTCATTTAGCGTCAGTTGAGGGTTAGCCATGTCTACAAGAAAGGTTTTCAGTTCAACCAAGCACTGAATCATTAAGTACTGCCCCATCGTGTGGCTTGATCAATAATTGCCCCTTTTCCAGCACGTCTCTTCAAAATTGAGTCAACTTTAGGGGTTCTGGCAACAGTAGCCAATTTTCTCACCTTGCCAATCAGTGCAGCAGCATGTCCTTCTTGCAGACTGTCTCTTATAGCCAGCTGTAGCGTATGCACAACACAGCGCATGTGATGAATGAAAGAACGTATTGACAGTTTCAACAAGATCATCTAAACTATCATGTTGCTGTTCATCTGAAGCAACTAGTTTGCTCCTCAGTTACAATACTGTGTTCCTCCATTTCAAACATTTCGGTGTCTGTGGACCCAGAATGTTCTTCTAGCTGCTGGTCACCATCATTACTCTCATTCATTAGCTTAATAGTACTTATGATATTTGAAGCATTGTCAGTTACGACAGAAAGAACTTGCTCTTTTTTAAGTTCATAGTCTTGCAGAACTTTTTCCACCAAGACCTGGAGAAAATCACTGGTGTGATGAGATTTGGTGTCTTTTACTGACAATGTCTTGGTAACCATTTCATTTTTGTCACAAACAAATCGGACATTGATGGCAAAATAGTTCACTCTGACGTGTGCAGGCATCCATTTTAAGAAACAGAAAGCGTCCCCTGAGAGTTTTTTTAAGTTCTTCCTTTTGTTTAAAAGCTTCTTCGATTACTAATTTTCTAATACTCTCTCTCTCCAGAGAAACACCAAGCTTGCGGGCCATTTCCCCATTCAGACACATAAAAGCTGGTCGTGAAAATAATGAAATAGGCGCACTATCCTTTACAACAAGCTCTATGATCTGTTTTTTAAATGTATCTACTGTCATTGTCACAGTAACTTTGTCACTGACAAAGTATCTTGCAACTGATGGCTGCAAAGTTCTCTGCTCCTTTGTTTGGCTGGAAGAGCTGGGCACTGGTTCATTGGTTTGGATGCAGTCTCTCATCCACTGCTTTCAGTACTTCTGGATGAAAGCGCTGTAAATGTCTCTTTAGATTAGAAGCTCTGGTAGGAACATTTTTATCTTTGCCTGAATATGCACTGATCTTGGCTTCACAGCATTTGTTTTCGTCTGGATCATTTGTCATACACTGACAGACATAATGTTTTCTATCTTGAGTGATGGTGAAATGTTCAAATACAGCTGATTTAATGTGACGCTTCTTTGACAATCTCAGGTTTTTAATTCTGCATTCACAATCCGAATGACCATTGCTTTTCCTAAAAACAATTGTACAAAATTATTGCCAGGTCGTACAACTGATATAGTGGTCAGTAATACTGTTATTCCTCATGTATTCACAGTTAACTGATGCAAAGTTTGTTGAAAGGATAATACTTCTTACAGTCTTCCTCTTCTGAGTAGCAGCTGTGAGATGCTTGGAAGACGCACACCTAGTAAACATCTAGTCTAGAGGAGGAGCTTTACTACTAAGAATTTGCAACACATTTTCACTTTCATACATTGTAAGAAGGGGGGTTGGGGCAGCATGAGGTTAACCAAGTATAAGATTAGATAAGGGCAGTGGAGAACAGTGACACACAAGTAGTAAGAAATGTCTCTATCTCCAGCAGAACTGCTTATCACTGTTGTTCGTAGTTTGATAGAACATATATATCTGAGTAACATTTATAAAATTGATATTAACGTTCAATTATGAAATATTAATAAAAAAAATTTTTTAAAGCTGGAGTCGGAGTCGGTACATTTCTTCCGACTCCACCTCCACAGCCTTGCTGGTGATGTCAGAGTTACCTGATGACTTCAGTACACGCAGACCACGGCCAAGCCAGCTAGCCTGTCATGATACCGCTCACCTGCACCACACACTATTGTGAAGTCCCTCTAGACCCACTGTGGCGGTTCCAGGGACCCCGCACCGGCCAAGGCAGGGACCCCGCTGCCTGAACCGACTGTCTGAGCCTGGGAAACTCATCCATCATCTACAGGTATGCATGCAAGATGTTCACTAGTCAAGGACAGGAAACCAACTGTTGCGTGGGAGAGTTGCCGCCCTTTTGTGTCTGTAGGTCTCCTGTACTTGAAGGGCAGATCCCTTCTCTCGGTGCAGTCATGGGTGATCGATAAATAAACCTTATATGATAAAAATAAAAAACAAGAAAAAGGTGATGTGGAAAAAAAACACCCTGGTATAATGTCAGATAATAAACATGTCCAGGATTTGTCACCCACACTACAGGGGAAAGCACTACAAAGCTCAAAGTGCAAAAAAAAAAACCCTCCTAACTTGGGGTTACAGTGCAATGATATACAATATAATAAAGTGCTAAATGCAAATCCAGCCTACAAGGAGGAAAAATGGAAACCCCACCATATACAGTATTATACAGTTAGCTGGCACCCAGATATAGATTTCAAAGTAAATATACATAGTACTCCGATATCATACCCCAGAATAGAATAGCAGTTTGTTTTAAATGGGGCAGTCCACCGAGAGGTTGATTTCCTCTTGATGTTACATGGCGGGGGACAGTGAAGCTGGAGCTGATTGGACAGAGGGCTTGCGTTACATAACGTCATGTCAGAACTGGGAGAACATGTGCCGACACTGCTTGAACGCCCCAACACAGGAGGCAAGTATCAGTGCTTTTATTTTAACAGGTGCAAACACTCAGATGTGGCCAACCTCTTTAAAGCAAACTTCTCTTCTGGGATATGATATCTGAGCACTGTATATATTAGGCTGTGAAATCTATCTGGATGCCTACTACTATATTTTCTACGGCATTTGTAGGCCAATTTCATTTTTCTAGGCCATATTTGCATTTATCACTTTTTTTTTTTTTATATGGGGTATCATCGCACTAACTCCTAGTCAGGACTTTAATACACCTTAAAGGGTTTGCCCGGTCCATATCGATAAGTCTACAGTCACGCACTGTGCATTAGAAATTTGCCAGATTTTGAGCTGGAACCAGGAGGGTATGACGAGTTCGACATACTCCCGATGGCACCCTCTAGTTGGCCATACCCACTGGACAGCCACCTCACTAGACCGGACAAGTATATGGAGCAAGGCCACGCCCATTAGACAGGCCCTGGCTGGGAGCATGTTTAACTCATACATACCCTCCGTTCCCAGTACAGAACCCAGCAATCTCCGCAGCGCACAATGCATGCTCTGAGGGGATTAAAACCGGACAACCCCTTTAAGCTTTCTATTTGTTTTCTGTAACATGGGTGACCAATTTGATCCACAAGATCCAGATATCCATTATATCTTCAAAGGTGTGTGTGTATGTATATATTTTATTTTACAATATAGAACTTAACCCCTTTCTGACATTTGTCGTAATACCATGACCATGTCAATACTCAGACCATGGGAGTATTATTGCATGGCGATCACCAGCGCACACGGGCTGTGCCGCCGGGTGTCAGCTGATTCTCCCGGCACTTTAACCCCCTAAATGCGATGATTGAAAGCGATCGCAGCATTCCGGGGGCCAGCAGCACCTCTGCCTTTGGATCGTTGCCTTGGTGACCCGATGTCGTCACCAGAGCTAGGAAATTTGCTGATCATGCACAGTGCATGATCAGCAACTTTCCCTGTCAGTGCAGAGCTGATAGTTTGCATAGTATAAGGAAACATTATGTAAAATGTTCCCAATAAAAGTTTCAAAAAGTCCCCACTCAGGTCAAATCATCTGTTAACAGAAATCTAGGGGGCTTCCACAATACTGGTAGCACAAAGGCTCTGGAAAAGCAACATAGCTCCTCATCCGCCAAAAGAAAATCAGCAAGTTCTGCACTCCCAAATCCAAATGCCTCCCTCTTTTTTGAGCCCCACAGTGTGCTTAAACCATATATTTCATCCACGTTTGACATATCTGAAGCGATGAGAATCTGCCTAATTTACAGGTGCGTGTCTCCAGAAGCACGGGCTGGGCATAACGTTCTGCTCACTACAATGGCAGTTTGCAATTTCCGCTCTGCAACATTCATTGCTGCTTGTTTCTATAAAACACCCACAGAGTCAAAATAGTCACTATACCTCTAAAATTCACCAAGGGGTATAGTTTCCAAAATGGGGTCACTTGAGAGGGGATTCTGTTCTTCTAGCAATTAGGGGCGCTGTATATGGAGTCCGCAAACTGTTCTAGGAAAATATGCGCTCCAGGAGGCAAATAGCGCTCAGTCCCTCCAGAGTCTTCTACAGCTCTGGCAAAAATTAAGAGACCACCACATCAAAACCCTGTCATGGGCAGCCCAATCTCCAGCCCTGAACCCCATTGAAAACCTCTGGAATGTAATCAAAAGGATGATGAATAGTCACAAGCCATCAAACAAAGAAGAACTGCTTACATTTTTGTGCCAGAAGTGTGAAAGACTGGTGGCAAGCATGCCGAGACACATGAAAGCTGTGATTAAAAATCATGGTTGTTCCACAAAATATTGATTTCTGAACTCTTCCCGAGTTAAAACATTAGAATTGTTGTTTCTAAATAATTATGAACTTGTTTTCTTTGCATTATTTGAGGTCTGAAAGCACTGGGGTGTTTTTTTGTTTTGTTTTTTGACCAATTTTTGTCAGAAAAAAAAAAATACAAAATGTATTGCTTGGAAATTCGGAGACATGTCAGAAGTTTATAGACTAAGAACAATTTACATTTTACTCAAAAATATACCTATAAAAAGAAAAATTAGACAAACTGAACATTTTGCAGTGGTCTCTTCATTTTTGCCAGAGCTGTATGTGGCTAAGGAGTACTGTACAGCCACATATGGGGTATTGTCACGTTCAGTGGAAACTGTGGGACAAGATTTGTTGCCATTTTTAACAACTTCTTGGGTGAAAATGTCAAATCTAGGGCTAAAAGAAAATGGCATAAAATTCTTTGACACACCCATGTTGTCAATATGATCACTGCACCCCTAGACAGTTTGTAAAATGGAGTCACTTATGGGGAGTTCGGCTGTTCTGGCAACTCATGGGCTCTCCCAGTGGGTCATGGAACCTGCAAACCATAACCTTTAAAATCTGACGCTCCTTGCCGTCAGCTTTACACTGTACCTGAAAAATATTTCCTCAGTACATGTAGGGTATTGGCACACACAGGAAAAAAATGGATCTCGGTTATAAAAAAAAAAAAAAAAATTCCTATTAGCCCTTAGAAAAATTCAAAACTTGGGGCTAAAACAACATTTTTGTAGTAAAAACATTAGTTATTCTTTCTTCACCGCTCAGTGGTATAAAATTCAGTGAGGCACATGTGGTTTCAATATGATCACTGCACCCCTAGATGAATTCATTGGGGAGTGTAGTTTGTAAATTGAGTTCACATATAGGGGGGGAACTTGTTCTGGAACCTTAAGGGGCTCTGCCAATGCGACATGGCACCCTCGCACCATTCCAGCAAAATCTGAACTCCAATATGGCACAGCTTCCGTTCTGAGCTTTGCACTGTGCCTCAAAAGTAGTATTCCCCAAATATGGGATATCAGCACACTCAGGAGATATTGCTCAACAAATTGTATGGTGCAATTTCTACTGTTAGGCTATGTGCACACGTAGCAGAATTGCCGCGGAAATTTCCTCGGCAATTCTGCGCCTCCTGCCGCGGGTATATTGCATGCAGAATTTGCATGCGTATACCCGCAGAAAACTAGCGTTTTGCAAGCATAATGAGCTTGCAGAGAGCTAGCGTTTTCCAAGCGATCTGTAGCATAGCTTGGAAAACTGTTTGACAGGTTGGTCACACTTGTCAAACATAGCGTTTGACAAGTGTGACCAACTTTTTACTATAGATGCAGCCTATGCCGCATCTATAGTAAAAGATCGAATGTTAAAAATAATAAAATAAAAAAAAAGGTTATACTCACCTGCAGACCTCAGCGGCTTCCGTTCCTAATGCTGTGTGTTCAGGACCTTCCATTGACGTAGCGGTCACGTGACCCGCGGTCATGTGACCGTGACGTCATCGCAGGTCCTTCACACACACCTCGGAAGCCGCTGAGAAGGTCGGGCCGCCCGAAGGTGAGTATATCGCTATTTTTTATTTTAATTCTTTTTTTTTTTTACCACTTATATGGTGCCCAGTGCGTGGAGGAGAGTCTCCTCTCCTCCACCCTGGGTACCAACCGCACATAATCTGCTTACTTCCCGCATGGTGTGCACAGCCCCGTGCGGGAAGTAAGCAGATCAATGCACTCCTATGTGTGCAGTATCGCCGCGATTCCGCAATTTTAATGAACATGCTGCGTTTTTTTCTGGATTGCGATTCCGCTCAGGAAAAAAATGCAGCATGTGCACAAAAAATGCGGATTGCATTCTGTTACATAGGATGCTTAATGTTAGCGTTTTTATAGCGAAAAACACGCAAAAAATCTGCTACGTGTGCACACAGCCTAACCCTTATGAAAATGCAATATTTTGTGCTAAAAACATTTGTGGGGAAAATGTGACTTTTTATTTTTATGGCTCAAGGTTATAAACTTCTGTGAAGCTCCTGAGGGTTCAAAGTGCTCACCACACATCTAGATAAGTTCCCGGGGGGGGCATCTAGTTTCAAAAAAATGGTGTCACTTGTGGGGGATTTTCACTGTTTAGGCACATCAGAGGCTCTTCAAATGCGACATGCAAAAAGTCAAATGATGCTCCTTCCCTTCCAAAAACAACAGTGGTTTTCTCCCTCGTATGGGGTATCGACATGCTCAGGAGAAATTACACGACAAATTTTGGGGTTTATTTTTTTCCTGTTATCCTTATCAAAAAAAATAAATAAATAATTGGATCCGAAGAGCATTTTTTTTGTGGAAAAAAAGTTAAATGTTCATATTTATTTCTACATTCCAAAAATTCCTGTGAAGCACCTCAAGGGTTAAAAAAGTTCTTGAATGTGGTTTTGAGCACCTTGAGAGCGTGCAGTTTATAGAATCATGTCAATTTTTGGGTATCATAGACCCCTTTAAATGTGATGTGGTCCCTAAAAATAATGGCTTTGTAAAAATGAGAAATCGCAGGTCAAATTTTAACCCTTTTAACTTCCTAACAAAAAAAAAAAATTTGTTCCAAAATTGTGCTGATGTAAAGTAGACATCTGGGAAATGTTACTCATAGTATTGTGTGACATATCTCTGATTAAAGGGCATGAAAATTCAAAGTAGGAAAATGTAAAAAAAATTTCGCCAAATTTACATTTTTTTTTGACAAATATCATATCAAAGAAATGTTACCACTAACATGAAGAAAAATATGTCACAAAAAAAACCCAACAAATCTCAGAATCACAGGCACCCGTTGAAGCGTTTTAGAGTTATAACCACAAAGTGACAGTGGTCAGAATTGTAAAAATTGGCCCAGTCATTAACGTGCAACCCACGTAAAGGGGTTAATATGTACTAGATAAGTTATATGACATTATACCACTGGATTTTTTCCCCCGCATCATTTCTTTCTTGTACGATGAAAGTTACAAGTTATATTTATAGGGCTTTGATATTAGTGTTTTTGATTAATCTGTGACAAGAGTCTTCTAATATTGGATACTTTGGTATATTGTCAGATTCTCAATTATTAAAATGCCAAGTAGGTCTCCAACATTCATAAGTTTTGTTTTTACGAACATTTATGTTAAAAGGTTGGCACATTGTTCCAACAAAGCTGCATCTCATTGGAGCACAAGATGCAGAAAGTTTCTTAAAAAACAGTGTTTTATTCAACAGTACATATGAAAATAAGCAACTTTGTAATGTATGATATCAGAGAAATCTGCTTTCTCTAGCCGGGACTGACTAAATTCACAATTCACTGGTAAAATCTGTGTTCAGTGAAGACAGAATGTTACATTACTGAGATGGTGTCTTATCAGTAGTTACTGCCATCTCCTATGTAGATGGGAGGAGTTTTGCTTCTTGCGCCTCCCAGCTACATGGGGAGACAGTCAAGTGATTGACAGATAGAAGAGAAAGGGGAATAGCGGAGGAACAGGTGGATTAGTCGGGCAGCAGAATTTAGGATAGATTGGAGGGGTATGAGTGTGAGGCCGGGGACACACACAACGTATAAAAAAACGGTCCGATTTTTAAGGACGAGAATCGCACAAATGTTTCCAAAACAGTGATCCGTGTGCAGTGCGAGGATGCGATTTCCTCGCATCAAATGATCCCTTTGACATCCGTGTGACATCCGTATGCCGAGATTTTTTTATGTATGTATATATATATATATATATATATATATATATATATATATATATATATATATATATATATATATATATATATATATATGTATATATGTGTATATATATATATATATATATATATATATATGTATATATGTGTATATATGTGTGTATGTGTATATATGTGTGTATATATATATATATATATATCTCATTATGTCATTGAGACACATATATATTCTGTATTTATAATTCATTCAGCGCGATATCTGTGAAAAGCCGGTAATTCAATTGCCGGCTTCTCATTTCTCCTTCACAAACCCGACAGGATATGAGACATGGTTTACATACAGTAAACCATCTCATATCCCCTTTTTTTTTGCATATTCCACACTACTAATGTTAGTAGTGAGTATGTGCAAAATTTGGCCGCTGTAGCTGCTCAAATAAAGGGTTAAATGGCGGAAAAAATTGGCGTGGGCTCCATCGCAATTTTCTCCGCCAGAGTAGTAAAGCCAGTGACTGAGGGCAGATATTAATAGCCAGGAGAGGGTCCATGGTTATTGCCCCCCCCCCCCCCCCCCGTGGCTAAAAACATCTGCCCCCAGCCACCCCAGAAAAGGCACATCTGGAAGATGCGCCTATTCTGGCACTTGGCCACTCTCTTCCCACTCCCGTGTAGCGGTGGGATATGGGGTAATGAAGGGTTAATGTCACCTTGCTATTGTAAGGTGACATTAAGCCAGATTAATAATGGAGAGGCGTCAATTATGACACCTATCCATTATTAATCCAATTGTAAGAAAGGGTTAAAAAACAGACATTATTAAAAATTATTTTAATGAAATAAACACACAGGTTGTTTTAGTATTTTATTGTTCTCTTAATCCATCAGAACACCCTCGCTTGGCAAAATAATTAACCCACAAGATACATACCGTATTTTCCGGCGTACAAGACGACTTTTTAACCCCTGAAAATCTTCTTAAAAGTCGGGGGTCGTCTTGTACGCCGGGAATCGCCTTGTACGCCGGGTGTATATGGTGGGTGGGGGGGGGGAGTGATCCTGATGACGACGAGGGGGCGTCTCACAGAAAAGTGAGTATCCCCCATTACCTTATCATAGCGCTGCAGCGTGGGGTCTCTGTGCTGGGAGCGGCGGCGGCTGCTGTGCTGTGGCGGCTCCTCTTCTGCAGTGTGGGGCCTGTGGGGCGGTGGCAGCGGTGGCGTATCTTCATGCAGTCGGGGCTCCTCCGGCATCTCCATCGGTACAATGCGCTGGCCTCCGGGAAAATGGCCGCTGCTTAGATTCAGATCTCGTTGAGATCTGAATCTGAGCATGCGCAGCCCCCAGCGGCCGGGCCACCGCATCGCACCTATTGAGCTGCCTCCGGGAAAATGGCCACTGCTCAGATTCAGATCTCGTCTCCCGAGATCTCGGGACGAGATCTGAATCTGAGCAGCGGCCATTTTCCCGGAGGCCACCTGACCGCATTGTACCCATGGAGTTGCCGGCGGGGCTTCCAGTCTTTGAGATGCCGGAGGAGCCCCGACTGTATGAAGATACGCCGCCGCCACCGCCCCACAGCACCAGAGGCCCCACACTGCAGAAGAGGAGCCGCCACAGCACAGCACAGCACAGCAGCCGCCGCTCCCAGCACAGAGACCCCACGCTGCAGCGCTATGATAAGGTAATGGGGGATACTCACTTTCCTGTGAGACGCCCCCTCGTCCTCATCAGGATCACTCCCCCCCCCCCAAAAGGCACATATTCACCGGCCCTATAAGACGACATAGGGTGTATAAGAAGACCCCCGACTTTTAAGAAGATTTTATTTTTTAACTGGTAAAGTTGGGGGGTCGTCTTATACGCCCAGTCGTCTTATACGCCGGAAAATACGGTACCTTCCGATGATCTGTCACGTTTAACGAGGTAATCCATCTGAAGGGGTTAATTATTTTACAGCCATGAGCTGCGCTAAAGCACTCGCTCGTGCCTGTAACCCCCGGGTAATGAAAGGAAATCTGAGTGATCTGTACTTGCATTGAGTTGCGGTGAGGCGCCCTCTGGTGGATGTTCTCATGAACTGGAGCCTTGGAAAAGTTCCCACGCTCGAGTTCATATGAGTTCATCCACCAGAGGGCGCCTCACCGCGACTCAATGTAAGTACAGATCACTCAGATTTCCTTTCATTACCCGGGGGTTACAGGCACGAGCGAGTGCTTTAGCGCAGCTCATGGCTGTAAAATAATTAACCCCTTCAGATGGATTACCTCGTTGGACGTGACAGATCATTGGAAGGTATGTATCTTGTGGGTTAATTATTTTGCCAAGCGAGGGTGTTCTGATGGATTGAGAGAACAATAAAATACTAAAACAACCTGTGTGTTTATTTCATTAAAATAATTTTTAATGTCTGTGTTTTTTAACCCTTTCTTACAATTGGATTAATAATGGATAGGTGTCATAATTGACGCCTCTCCATTATTAATCTGGCTTAATGTCACCTTACAATAGCAAGGTGGCATTAACCCTTCATTACCCCATATCCCACCGCTACACGGGAGTGGGAAGAGAGTGGCCAAGTGCCAGAATAGGCGCATCTTCCAGATGTGCCTTTTCTGGGGTGGCTGGGGGCAGATGTTTTTAGCCACGGGGGGGCCAATAACCATGGACCCTCTCCTGGCTATTAATATCTGCCCTCAGTCACTGGCTTTACTACTCTGGCGGAGAAAATTGCGCGGGAGCCCACGCCAATTTTTTCCGCAATTTAACCCTTTATTTGAGCAGCTACAGCGGCCAAATTTTGCACATACACACTACTAACATTAGTAGTGTGGAATATGCAAAAAAAAGGGGGATACGAGATGGTTTACTGTATGTAAACCATGTCTCATATCCTGTCGGGTTTGTGAAGGAGAAATGAGAAGCCGGCAAATGAATTACCGGCTTTTCTATAGAACACCGCTGCGTATTTCTCGCAATGCACATGCATGGTCCGTGTGTAATCCGATTTATTCTCGCCCCCATAGACTTTCATTGGCGAGTCTCGGCCGAGATATGCTGACAATCGCAGCATGCTGCGATTTCCCTCGGATCCTGAATACGGTGGAGAAAATATCGGATGATGGGAGCTGCACCATAGATTAACATTGGGCCGAGTGCTATGCGATTTTTTTTCTCGTATAACACTCGTCCGTATTACGGTCTAGTGTGACCCCGGCCTTAGAAGGAAGGCCACAGAACAGGAGGTTGCAGTAGACGAGGCTGGAGATACTGCAATAGTGTTTTTGCAGATGCTTGATTAAAAGGGAACCCGTCACCCCCAAAATCAAAGATGGGCTAAGCCCACCGGCATCAGGGGTTTATCTACAGCATTCTGTAATGCAGTAGATAAGCCCCGGATGTATCCTGAAAGATGAGAAAAAAAAGGTTAGATCTGGTGGGCGTCATGGTCCGGTCCGGAGCCTCCCATCTTCTTACGATGACGTCCTCTTCATGTCTTCACTCTGCGGCTCCTGCGCAGGCGTATTTTGTCTGAGAGCAGATCAAAGTACTGGAGGAGTGTGCAGGCGCCGGGGAAAGGTCAGAGAGGCCCAGCGCCTGCGCACTTCAGTACTTTGCTCTGCCCTCAACAAGGCAAAGTACGCCTGCGCCAGAGCCGCAGCGTGAAGACAAGAGGACGTCATCCGATGAAGATAGGAGGCCCTGGACTGGACAGTGAAGCCCAACGGACCAGACCGCAGCGGGAACGCCCCTGGGTAGGTATAATATAACCTGTTTTTCTCATCTTTCAGGATACATCGGGGGCTTATCTACAGCATTACAGAATGCTGTAGATAAGCCCCTGATGCCGGTGGGCTTAGCTGATCTTCGATTTTGGGGGTGACAGGTTTCCTTTAAGAAATGTACAGATACGTGAAATATTTTTGAGATAGAGTCTGCAGGAAGTGGAAAGGGCTTGGATATGTGGTTTAAAGGAGACAGTCCAGGATTACACCGAGGCAGCGACCTTGCAAGACTGAGGAGCGCAAGCAGCAATTTACTTTAATGGATTGGTCTGTTGGGGGGGGGGGGGGTAAGTGAGATGGGGGAAAGATTATTAATTTTGTTTTGTCCATGTTAAGTTTTAGAAAATCCAGCAGAGAAGGATGAAATAAACCATGTGGGATTCTTGTTAGTAAGGGGGTGATATCGGGTCCAGAGAGGTAGATGTGTGTGATCAGCATAGAAATGATACTGAAAGCTGTGGGACTCCATAGGCTGTCTCAGGCCGAAGGTGTAAATTAAGAAGAGCAGGGGTCTTAGAACTGAACCTTGGGGGACACCAACAGATAGAGGGAACAATGAGGAGGTGGTGTGTGAGTGGGAAACACTGAATGTCCGGTCTGTTAGTTATGACAAGGTCCAAGATAGGGCCAAGTCTGTGATGAAAAGAGATGAGAGAATCTGTAGTAAGAGGAAATGATCGGCTGTCAAAAGCAGCTGACAGGTCCAGGAGCAGAAGGACAGAAGTGTCGCTCGGATTTAGCAATTGGAAGGTCATTGGAGACTTTATAGTCATGGCAAAAGTTGCTTATTTTCATGTGCACTTATCACTTAACATAAATTAGACTAACAGTTACTCTTTAACATACCACTTTCATCATTTTAAACCAATGACCAAAAGGAAAGTGCAGCCTGTGTTACACAGTAGCTTCACACCAGTAAAACTAGACATTTATACAAGCAACTATTTTTTTAATGTAATTCAGGGACTACCTTGGAATTTAGCATTATTTCTGGAGCTCGATACCAACGAGTGGCCACATACTCTGTCAAAAATCCGGTGTGGTCGTGATCTGGGTCTGCAACACGTGCCAATCCAAAATCACAGATCTGTTCAAGAAAAAAAAAAAATTAAAAATTAACCGTATGATAAACTATTAAATCCCAAATTGTGGGAAACAGGACAAGTATTTCTTAGGCTGGGTTCACATTGCGTTATGGCAGTCAGTTAGACTGCGTTACACCGCGGCATAATGCAGTGTAACGCAGTCCGTTAACGCTGCCATTAACCCCTATTATCGGGTGCATCGCCAACGTATGCCATAATCGGCATGCTCTAGTGATGTGCCGTCATTCAGTGACGGAGCCTCGGACGCGGGCTGCATCATCTGCACTAGCGGTATAGCATAACGCGACGGCGTGTATGCTATAGTGTTAACGCAGCCAGTCAACGCTATGCATTGAACGGGCTGCTTTAACACAATGTGAACCTGGCCTTATGTGTAGGCCATGAACTGTAAACACTGTTTGCGAGTGTAATACAGTTTTTTTTAATGCATACCCAATTCAAATAATAAAAATATATTTGGTACTGCAGTGTACATGAACGTTAGAAGAAAATCATTCAACTGCTATTAAAGAAAAAAATTCATAACACTGGAACTGCATTTTCTTTTTTTAATTAATGCATTTCTCCCAGACCTCCAAAAGCCCAGGTGATCTCAAACTAGATAATTTTCCATTCACATCAGACAAGTGCTATCCGATTTTTTTATAGGATAGTATTCGGGCCAATGTTATTCAGTAGGACAGTGCTGATGCACAATTGTTTGTTTTCACAGACAATCTGTTAATGGAGAAAAAAAATCGTTTTCAGCATGTTGAGATTTCACTTTGAATAGGATGTCAC
Source organism: Ranitomeya variabilis (assembly GCF_051348905.1). NCBI lineage: Eukaryota > Metazoa > Chordata > Amphibia > Anura > Dendrobatidae > Ranitomeya > Ranitomeya variabilis. The sequence goes on from NC_135232.1 coordinate 263,134,375, forward strand.
TCATCCATTCAAGTCTATGGGTGTGTGGCAAACATCGGATGACATCGGAGTGCAGACACATTTCCACAGACTCACAAAATAGAAAAGGAGAAATTCTATTCTCATCTTCTCACAGTGTGCTCAGATTTTCTCATTCTAGAGAATCGGATCACAATATGCTGAAACTGAGCAAACTCAGATCAGAGTTTGATGACTGTCATTTGCATAATTGGCTTGATTCTCTTAGGGTACCGTCACACAGTGGCATTTTTATCGCTACGACGGCACGATTCGTGACGTTCTAGCGATATCGTTACGATCTCGCAGTGTCTGACACGCAGCAGCGATCAGGGACCCTGCTGAGAATCGTACGTCGTAGCACATCGTTTGAAACTTTCTTTCGTCGCTGGATCTCCCGCTGTCATCGCTGGATCGTTGTGTGTGACAGCGATCCAGCGATGCGTACGCTGGTAACCAGGGTAAACATCGGGCAACTAAGCGCAGGGCCGCGCTTAGTAACCCGATGTTTACCAAGGTTACCAGCGTACAAGTAAAAAAAAACAAACCGTACATACTCACATCTGATGTCTGTCAGGTCCCTTGCCGTCTGCTTTCCGCTCTGACTGTCTGCCGGCCGGAAAGTGAGAGCAGATCACAGCGGTGACGTCGCCGCTGCGCTCTGCTCTCACTGTACGGCCGGATCTCAGTCAGAGCAGGAAGCAGACGGCAAGGGACCTGACGGACATCAGATGGTGAGTATGTACGGTTTTTGTTTTTTTTTTACTTTTACGCTGGTAACCACGGTAAACATCGGGTTACTAAGCGCGGCCCTGCGCTTAGTAACCCGATGTTTACCCTGGTTACCCGGGGACTTCGGCATCGCTCCAGCGCCGTGATTGCAACGTGTGACCGCAGTCTACGACGCTGGAGCGATAATCATACGATGCTACGACGTCACGAATCGTGTCGTCGTAGCGATGTAAATGGTACTGTGTGACGGTACCCTTAGACAAGAGAATCTATGGCCACTTTACCGTAGCCCAAATCTGGAGAAACACTGGTTGTGTTCCCTCCTTCATACCACCAAAAAAAAAAAAAACACAAGTTAATCTAACCTTATAAAAAAAAATAAAAATAAGTAGCACACAAACCTTGAGATCACAGGTAGTGTTTAGAAGCAAGTTTGATGGTTTAAGATCACGATGTAAAACATTGGCTGAGTGAATGTACTTCAGGCCTCTCAGAATTTGGTACAGAAAATAACAAATGTGGTCATTGCTAAGGTGCTGGGTCTTCAAAAGCTTGTACAGATCGGTTTCCATAAGATCCTGAACGATATACCTGAAGATATTAATGTAAGGTAAATTGTGCCTTTTCTCATGTGCAAGTAAAATGAAAGGACAACCATTTTGAAAAATAGGGGGGCTACAGGTCTGAAAATGCCATGTTAAAAATGGCTGTCTCGTAACTGACAACCTTACAGTAGAAAGGTGCAGCCAACCAGGTCCTTCCGCAAGAAAGACAACGTACCATTATATGGTGGCAAGTCAGATGATGGCCATTCTTGTAATACAGGGACACCAAGTCTGGAAGCTAAACACACAAAGCTATTTTCCATTGTGTCATTGGGAGGCAATGAGGAGAGGGGGGTCTGTTATGCAAGCCATATGCCCTAAATGACACTGAAAGAGCTCTTCAAGAGACAACCCTAAAAGTAGTGTTTTAAGGCTTGCATACTATTAGCCTTGTCTGCTCCGTTTCAGAGTGTGCACAGCTTGGACTACGGTATATGTCTGTGCTATTCACTGGGCATCAAATCCAGAAAGTCTTTTATCACTCGTCTGAGGTTGCCCTTTTTATTTACGAGAAGAGTAGGCAGCCTCAGACTGGTGAATTTTCTAACCAACATCCATTAGCAAAAGTGGACTCAAGTATCCCTCATATCCTTTCTACAGGGTCCAAACTTACAGGTTGTAGGATTCTACCGCCTACCACACTGAAAATGAGATCTATCGAGATATTGCACTTTCACAGCAAGGATGGCTAAGAAAGGTTTGACTAGATTTATTTATTTTCAATTAAAAAGAAAAGTGCAATTCCAAACTTTAAGACCTCCATTCACATTAGACAATAGTAAGTTACATCTTCCGTTTTTTACATTATCCGACAAATACAGTTTGTATGGGGGGCTCCCAACTCTTCCCTGACTGATGTGAAGAGAGATCAACCCTAATGAATTTCAACAGCCAAGGGGAGCAGGGAGAAAGCTGTCAGGTAAATAATTGATCACCCGATAACTAATTCGCTGTAGTAGCACACTGAAATGATATGTTCAGTACATGCAAGTTTGAAGCAGCTGCAGTGAACATCTCACTGAGCAAGAAAGGCTGTCTCCGTTATGGTGGGTTGCATACTAAAACTGCATTGTATATTGAATGGAACCTGTCGGCAGCATTGTGCACACTAACCTATAGACAGCGTCAGGTTGGCGCCGTTATAGATTAAAATGATACCTTGGTTGATGAAATCAGTCTTGTGGTTGTTGTTTAATTTTATTTTCAGTTTTGAATTAATGATATGCTCGTGGGGAGGAAGGGAGGGGGTCTTCATGTGGTGCTCTGCTTATGTATTCATGTGTATGGCTTCTGACAGGTCACTGATCGCTCAGTGACCTGCCCCCTAGTTTACATAATGATTATATATATCTTGGGAGGAAAAAAAAAAACCTTCTGTAGGCAGGCATCAGCGGTGGCGCCTGCATTGCCGCATGACCACATATGTAATGAATTATATATACATTTGTTTGCTGTAATCCTTAAGTTCCTTAAAAAAATTCATTTCAAAATGGAATGGGTGATCTGACAGCCATCAGGGTTACAGCAAACAAATGTGTATATAATTCATTACATTTGCAATCATGCTGCATCATGCAAGGTTTTTTTTTTTCTTTCAAGAAATATATACAACCCCTGGCAAAAATTATGGAATCTATATGGCTGCCGACGGGTCACTGATCTCTCACTGACCTGCACCCTAGTTTACATAATTTTTTTCCTCAGAATTGAGTGATTCCATAATTTTTCCCCTATGCTTGGTTAAAAAAAAGTAACCATTACTGACTACCACATTTTTTGTTCTTGATTTCTTTTAGTGTTTCTTAAAGCCAGAAAGTTGCCATTTGAAATTACTTTAGTTTTGTGCCAGGTCTGTGATCTGCTTTTTTTCTTCAAAATTTAACAACTGAATGAACATCCCCAAGACCGATGATTATAATATTCATTATGTAAACTAGGGGGCCGGTCAGTGAGATCAGTGACCTGTCGGAAGCCATACAGATGCATATGTAAGAAGAGCACCACATGAAGACGGCACCTGGAGCACGAGCATATCATTAACTCAAAACTGAAAATAAATATTAAACAGCCACAACAGGGATTTCATCAACTCAAATATCATTTTAATCAGTATAACGGCGCCGACCCGATACTACCTGTAGGTTACTCTGCACAATCCTGCTGACAGGTTTGCTTTAAAGGGATTGTTCTTAAAATAAATGTTCAGCCCCCATAAAATAACGTTCCCCTTGAGAAATCTACACGAGCATCGGGGGTTGTGCTGGGGGGAAAATAATGATCCTAATATGGGTAAGCAACCTCACATATGTTTGATATGCTGGATCTACTTGTTGTTCATCATTATTCCTCCTTATTTGACATTTATATATTTATGGTAAATAATTAACATTGTTTCAATAAATGTTTTGTTTGCTTATTTTATTAGTGGTTTATGGCTAATACATTTTTTTCCCCTTTTTTGCTCATTATGTTTGGAGCTTGATCTTACGGTATTGCTTTATTATGTGGGAGGACACTAAACCTTGGTCCATTACCTCAGTAATGATTCTGTGCTACATGAATTTCTTCTCATTTGCCGTCACATAAATAAGCATCTATTTAGATTACATAAAAAGAAAGGGGGGGGGGGGGGGGGGGGAGGGAATAGTCAGCAGCACATATAATAAAGGATACACATCTTTCATCTGCTCAATGGTTGGGGCTCGAATAATGTCATTTATCCCAATAATATTCTCATGTTTAAAGCGCAGCAGGATTTTAATCTCCCTCAATGTTCTCTGGCAATACGTTTGATGCTCAAACGGGCTAATTTTCTTGATAGCAACTCGTACTTTGTTCACGTTGTCATATGCAGAACTAAGAAAAAAAAAAAGATAAGAGACAAGAATCACTGAAATATTCATCATTTTTAAACAAAGGAATTTGCAGCAAAATATTCATACGTTACATGCACCCATGAATGTTTCCCCTCTAAATACCTACTTGTTAAAGTATCACTGTCAATAACATAGTCATACTATTATGACATTTATCACGACCTGTAAGCAGTATACCATTAGAAATATGAAGCTCACATGTTCTATAAAGATTTTAATAGGTGAGGGCTACACTGGAATAATTGGAGGTATGGAAATAATGGATATCTGCGATCACTCAGCGAACTGTTCTGTTACCAGGAGTGTAGCAGAATCCTAGATTTACTACTTAGGCTGCTTTTAGGCTATGTGCACACTTTGCGGCGTCCCTCTGCGGGTTCTCCCGCAGCGGATTTGATAAATCTGCAGGGCAAAACCACTGCGGTTATCCCTGCAGATTTATCGCGGTTTGTTTTGCGGTTTCCACTGCGGGTTTACTCCTATACTATTGATGCTGCATATGCAGCAATATGCAGCATCAATAGTAATGTTAAAAATAATAAAAAATGGTTATACTCACCCTCTGACGTCCCGATCTCCTCGGCGCTGCACGCGGCGGTCCGGTTCCAAAGATGCTGTGCGAGAAGGACCTTCGTGACGTCACGGTCATGTGACCGCGACGTCATCTCAGGCCCTGCTCGCACAGCAACCGGATGGCCGCGTGCAGCGCTGAGAGGTGAGTATATCATTTTTTTATTTTAATTCTTTTTTTTTTTTTTTTTTACACAAATATGGTTCCCAGGGCCTGGAGGAGAGTCTCCTCTCCTCCACCCCGGGTACCATCTGCACATTATCCGCTTACCTCCCGCATCGTGGGCACAGCCCCATGCGGGAAGTTAGCGGATCAATGCATTCCTATGTGTGCAGAATCGCAGCGATTCTGCACAAAAGTAGTGACATGCTGTGGAATGTAAACCGCTGCGTTTCTGCGCGGTTTTTCCAGCAGCATGTGCACAGCGGATTGCGGTTTCCATAGGGTTTACATGTAACTCTAAACGCAATGGAAACTGCTGCGGACCCGCAGCTGCAGAAACGCTGCGGTTCCGCGGTAAAAACCGCTGTGTGTGCACATAGCCTTAACACTTGCAGTGTTTTTTCGGCCCATTTTTGCGGCCCCAATGCATTTCTATGGGGCAGCAAAAACGGGCCAAAAAATTCGTAGCAGGGCCGTATTTACAGCTGTGAAAAAATATCGTGCTTGCTCAATATATTTCACGGCTTACGGACACAGCCCCCATTGTAAATCAATAGGTGCTCCATGACTTCCGGTTTTGCGGACTGCCGATTTTTTTTTCCCCCATTACTTTTACTATAGCATTGGGAACCTGAAATATGGCGATCCACAAGTTTTTTGCAGTCTGATATTGCGGCAAACCTTGAAAGCTGAGGTGATACGGCCGGCAATAATGGGCCACAAAAAACCTGGTAAGTGTAAAAGAAGCCTTAGCCATCAGAGGTCTTTATTTCAAATACTGTTCTACACTTTGTCCTGATTGAATTGTAAAATGGCTGTGTTTAAATCTGCACACGTCAATTCTTTCAGTGCTTTTCACCCACAAATCAAAGTGAAACAGTTTTATTGCAGTGTTTCTGGTTAACAAAACTATTATAGCATGTACCGTAGACAAAGCACATACGTATTTCCACACCCAAAACGATTTAAGGCTATGTCCACACATTTCGTTTTTGCAGGGTTTTTTTTTCTGCAGGGATAACATGCTCTCTTAGCATTAAAGAAGTAACGTCAAAAAAGCAGGTTGTTCTGAGTGTTTGCAGCGCTTTTTTTTTTTTCAGGGTACATTTGTCTCTTTTGCATGCTGATAAAGTTTAGTGCACATATAAAAGAATTTAAAAAAAAAAGTCCGATTCAACTTCAGAACATTTTGGCACCAAAGACACAGCAAACCCTGATACCAGGGCTGTGGCGTCGGTAAGCCAAACCGCCGATTCCTTAATTTCCACTATACCAACTCCACAGCCCTGCCTGATACCTGCATTTTTTGCATTACCCATTACTTTTAATAGGTGAAAAACGCTGCAAAAATGACAAGCTGCATTTTACAAAAAAAGAAGCTCTGACAAAAAAAGTCAGGAAAAAAAAAACCACCAAGGTGTGTGCACTAGATTTCTGAAATCCCATACACTTTGTTGGCACAGTGAAGCGTAGCTGAAAATTTGCATCAAGAACACGTGTGAACAAAGACTCAAATGCAACAAAAATGCATTGAGGGTATGTGCACACGTCAGGATTTCTTGCAGAAATTTTCCTGACAAAAACCGGACATTTCTGCCAGAAATCCGCATGCGTTTTTTGTGTGTTTTTGACGCGTTTTTAAAGCGTTTTCTCCAAATGCATAGAATTGCGGGAAAAACTCGGAACATCCGCAAAATTAATGAACATGCTCATTTTTTTACCACGATGCGTTTTTTCGCTGAAAAAAACACATCCATGTGCACAAAACATGCAGAATGCATTCTAAATGATAGGATGCATAATGTATGCGTTTTTAATGAGTTTTTATAGCGTTTTTATCGCGAAAAAAATGCGAAAAAACCTGAACGTGTGCACATAGCCTGAAACTGCTGAAAATGGGCATTTTGAAAGCGTTTTAACTGCAAAGAGCAGGTTTTGGCTGCAGAAAAAACTCAGCAAAAATTTTGTGTGTGAACATAGCCTTACTTTAGATTAGCAATGCACAATTTCACAGAAACATAACCCGATTATGGGTCTCATAAGAGCTTATACAATGCTGTTAGTTTATCACCTTTTTGGTAGTCAAAGCTGTGGTTAGGTTGGGATTCGTTGCAATAATATATGAGCAGGATTGTGAAATCAGCCTTTCGCAAGTAATTACTAATGCACTCCAACATTAACTGATCATCAGATTCCTATTGCCCAATTAGAGCCAAGGATGCTTTACTCAAACCCTGGGGAGTTTCAGACAAACTATACATTAAGAAGCTGCCAGGGACTGTGCCCCAGCTGACTAGTCCAAGGTAGGTGCCCAGCAGTTTCTCCCTAAATACTTAGGGAAAGATTTGTCAGTCAAATGGAATGGGGCAGGACAAAGCAGCCAGGAGCCTGCCTTATTCTAGTCAGCTGAGACAGTCCAACACATGTCCTGCTGTATTTCAGAGAGAAACAAACACATTGGGCAACAATCAACAATCCGTGTCCGATTTCAGCTGCCCATGACTTTGGTAGAAAAATATTTAGAACTGAGAGTCCTCAGTGGTTGATACCTTTTAATGGCTAACTGGAAAGATGGCAACAAATTGCAAGCTTTCGAGACTGCTCAGGTCTCTTCATCAGGCAATATGCCTGATGAAGAGACCTGAGTAGTCTCAAAAGCTTGCAATTTGTTGCCATCTTTCCAGTTAGCCATTAACCCATTCCCGACCAGTGACGTCACATAGGTGTCATGAAAGTCGGTGCCAATCTGACCTGGAACGCCTATGTGGCATCATGGCGGGATCGCGTTCCTGCGGGTCGGGTGACCAGGGTCACTTAACTGTCACCCGACCCGCAGGTACAGGGGGACCTGTACTTGACCCCAGGGGGGGTGGCTTTGCCCCCCGGGGCTACTATCGCTCCGGGTGACCTTTTTGTCACCCCCCTCCAGATCCGATTGGAGCTAGCATCCGTGTGACGCTAGCTCTCTAATCAAATGTGGAGGGGCGGAGTAAAGTATGGCTGTCCTCGTTCTCCAGCCTCATCCCGTCCGTGGAAGCTGGAGAACAAGGTGCCTGCTTTCTGCCCTGCCACCAACTCACCGCGATTGCCACCGCCGCCTGCTGCAATCTGGTACTCCCCTCTGCTGTCCAATTCTACCTCCGCTCCCTCCCCCCCCCAACCTCCGCTCCCTGCCCCCCTGATCACCCTGTCGGGTATGCTATAAAAAGGGGGATAAGAAGGGAAACTAGTTTCCAATGTGAAACGTGTCCTGACAAACCTGGACTGTGTTTGAATGAATGCTTCAGAATTCATCACACGTCCGTGGACTAAACACATCCTGACATTCCCCTACATAACACCAACCTGACGTACACTAAACCACACACACCAACCTGATGTAGTGTGTCAGGCTGGTGTGTAGCGTAGTGTACGTTACACGTTGGTGTGTGGTGTGGTATAGTGTACGTACGTCACACTAGTGAAGCACCTGTGGGTTCAAAGTGCTCACTATGCATCTAGATAAGTTCCATGGGGGGTCTAGTTTCCAAAATGGGGTCACTTGTGGGGGAGCTCCTATGTTTAGGCACACAGGGGCTCTCCAAAAGCGACATGGTGTCCACTAACGATTGGAGCTAATTTTTCATTCAAAAAGTCAAATGGCGCTCCTTCCCTTCTGAGCCTTGCCGTGTTCCCAAACAGTGGTTTACCCCCACATGTGAGGTATCTGTGTACTCAGGAGAAATTGCCCAACAAATTTTAGGATCCATTTTATCCTGTTGACCATGTGAAAATGAAAAAATTGAGGCTAAGAAAATTTTTGTGACTAAACTTAAATGTTCAATTTTTCCTTCCATGTTGCTTCTGCTGCTGTGAAGCACCTGAAGGGTTAATAAACTTCTTGAATGTGGTTTTGAGCACCTTGAGGGGTGCAGTTTTTTTAGAATGGTGTCACTTTCGGGTATTTTCAGCCATATAGACCCTTCAAACTGACTTGAAATGTCAGGTGGTCCCTAAAAAAAAAAAAATGGTTTTGTAAATTTTGTTGTAAAAGAGAAATTGCTGGTCAAATTTTAACCCTTATAACACCCTAGCAAAAAAAAAAAAATTGTTTCCAAAATTGTGCTTATGTAAAGTAGACATGTGGGAAATGTTATTTGAAAATTGCGACATTTTCAAAACTTTTGCCAAACTTCCGATTTTTTCACAAATATATGCAAAAATTAGAGACCTAAATTTACCACTAACATGAAGCCCAATATGTCACGAAAAAAACATCTCAGAATCGCTAGGTTCCGTTGAAGTGTTCCTGAGTTATTACCTCATAAAGGGACACAGTTCAGAATTGCAAAAAATGGCAAGGTCATTAACCCCTTCACCCCCGGAGCTTTTTCCGTTTTTTCGTTTTCGTCTCCCCTCCTTTCCAGAGCCACAACTTTTTTATTTTTCCGTCAATATGGTCATGTGAGGGCTTATTTTTTGCGGGACGAGATGTATTTTTGAATGACATCATTGGTTTTACCATGCAGTGTAACAGAAAACGGGAAAAAAATTCCAAGTGTGATGAAATTGCAAAAAAAGTGCAATATCACACTTGTTTTTTGTTTGGCTTTTTTGCTAGGTTCACCAAATGCTAAAACTGACCTGCCATTATGATTCTCCAGGTCATTATGAGTTCATAGACACCTAACATGACTAGGTTATTTTTTATCTAAGTGGTGAAAAAAAATTCCAAACTTTGCTAAAAAGAAAAAAAAAAAAATGCGATTTTCCGATACCCGTAGCATCTCCAATTTTCGTGATCTGGGGTCAGGTGAGGGCTTATTTTTTGCGTGCCGAGCTGACGTTTTTAATGATACCATTTTGGTGCAGACACGTTCTTTTGATTGCCCGTTATTGCATTTTAATGCAATGTTGCGGCGACCAAAAAAACGTAATTTTGGCGTTTTGATTTTTTTTCCGCTACGCCATTTAGCGATCAGGTTAATCCTTTGTTTTTATTGATAGATTGGGCGATTCTGAACGCGGCGATACCAAATATGTGTATGTTTGATTTTTTTTAAATTGTTTTATTTTGATTGGGGCGAAAGGGGGGGTGATTTGAACTTTAATATATATATTTTTTAATATATTTTTAAACACTTTTTAATTTTGGCATGCTTCAATAGCCTCCATAGGAGGCTAGAAGCATGCACTACACGATCGGCTCTGCTACATAGAGGTGAAATACAGATCATCTCTATGTAGCAGGAAGGCAGGTGTACTTTGAACGCCGACCACAGGGTGGCGCTCAAAGCAATCTGCCATCAACAACCATAGAGGTCTCAAGGAGACCTCTGGTTATGGCAATGCACCGTTGACCGATCATGTGACGGGGGTCAGCGGTGCGAGCACATCCGGCCGCGCGGCCGGGAGCGCTAGTTAAATGCCGCTGTCAGCGTTTGACGGCGGCATTTAACTAGTTAATGGGCGCAGGCGTGTACACCGGAGGACAGAGAATGAACTTCAATCCAATATTGCGGCCAGCATGCAGCCAGCGGGTAAGGAAAGGGTGAATCAAACACCCGAAAACCCCGCCCATATGACCCAAAACTGGTCCCGCCAAATTCAGGTGACAGGTTCCCTTTAAGAAGTCAAACAATAATTACGCCTTGGTAACACCTTTAAGAGCCTCCATCAGGGGTTCAGTCACTAAAGCAATATGTTGCTTATAATATTCTAGAAGTCAGTATACATTTCTCCTTCATAGTTGTCACAATGGTTTTATATCTCCTCTAAAAAAATGGTTTAACATTCTGGAAGTTCTGACAGTGAGAGCGGCCCCACAGTAATTCTTCAGAAATGGAAGCAGGGGTTCATTACTCCACAGAAATAAAGCTGTAAAATACTAATGAGTTCAGTGACTTTAAAGGGAACCTGTCATCACCACAAATGCCTTTACCTGCAGATAACGGGAGGCCGTTAGCTGGATTTACCCCCATGTGCCAATTACACAAATTCATGCAATTTTTTTTAAACAGTTTGCAAACATTCAAATGTTTAGTCATAGTTTCCTTCACATTGTTAGAAATTGCAAATATCATGGTGCCACATTTATATATCTATATCTATCTCTATCTATATATATCTATATATCTATTTATCTAATTGTCTAAGGGGTACTTCCGACTTTGTCTTTCTGTTGGCAACTTCCGTCATGGAAATCCCGCGTCGCTGATTGGTCTCGCCAGCTGCCTGTCATGGCTGCCGCGACCAATCAGCGATGGGCACAGTCCGATTAGTCCCTTCCTACTCCCCTGCAGTCAGTGCCTGGCGCCCGCTCGCTCCATAATCCCCTCCGGTCACCGCTCACACAGGGTTAATGCCAGTGGTGACGGACCGCGTTATGCCGCGGGTTACGCACTCAGTTACTGCTGATATTAACCCTGTGTGTCCCCAACGTTTTACTATTGATGCTGCCTATGCAGCATCAATAGTAAAAAAAAATCTAATGTTAAAAATAATAATAAAAAAAAAACCTGCTATACTCACCCTCCGTAGTCCGAGGATGCGCTCGCGCCTTCCGCCAGCTTCCGGTCCCAGAGATGCATTGCGAAATTACCCAGAAGACTAAGTCTTCTGGGTAATTTCGAAATGCATCCTGGGAACGGAAGATGGCGGCAGCCGCGCGCACATCGCCAGCGCGCCGTTGGATTCCAGGAGGTGAGTATGTAACTATTTTTTATTTAATTTTTTTTTTTTTTTTTTTTTTTTTTTTAACAGGGATATGGTGCCCACACTGCTGTATACTGCGTTATATACTACATGGCTGCTATATACTACGTGGGCAGTACTATATACTACATGGCTGCTATATACTATGTGGGCAGTACTATATACTACATGGCTGCTATATACTACGAGGGCAGTACTATATACTACATGGCTGCTATATACTACGTGGGCAGTGTTAGATACTGCGTGGGCTGCGTTATATACTACGTGGCCAGTGTTACATACTATGTGGCCTGTGTTTTGTACTGCGTGGGCTGTGCTATATACGTCGCCTGTGTTATATACTACGTGGCTGCTATATACTGCGCGGGCTGTGTTATATACTGCATGGCCACTGTTATATATTGCATGGCCTGTATTAACGCATCGGGTATTCTACAATATGTATGTATATAGCAGCCACATACTATATAGCATAGGCCACGTACTATTTGTCTACTATATACTACATGGCTCCTATATACTACGTGGCTGCTATATACATACATATTCTAGAATACCCGATGCATTAGAATCGGGCCACCATCGTGTGTGTGTGTGTGTGTGTGTGTGTGTGTGTGTGTGTGTGTGTGTGTGTGTGTGTGTGTGTGTGTGTGTGTGTGTATATATATATTCGTCTAAAGGGCACTTCCGTCTGTCACAGAAATCCCACGTCGCACAGCGACGGGCACAGTCCGGCCACGAATTCGCCCCTTCCTACTCGGTCAGTGCCCCCTCCAGTCAGCGCTCACACAGGGTTAATGGCTGCGTTACACCGTTATGCCGCGGTGTAACGCAGTCCGTTAACGCTGCTATTAACCCGGTGTGACCAACTTTTTACTATTGATGCTGCCTATGCAGTATCAATAGTAAAAAGATCTAACGTTAAAAATAATTAAAAAAAAATTTTTAAAAAAATTATTATATACTCACCTTCCGGCACCTTTCCCGCTCCTCACGACGCTACGGGCCATGCATTGCGGTCTCGCGAGATGACGACGTAGCAGTCTCGCGAGACCGCTACGTCATCTCGCGAGACCGCAATGCATTCTTGGGACTGGAGCGTCGCGAGGAGCATCGCTAAACGCCTCGCCTTGATCCGGGGACCGACGGAAGGTGAGTATACAACTATTTTTTATAGTATTTTTTTTTTTTTTTTTACAGGGATATGGTGCCCACAGTGCTATACGCTGCGTGGCCTGTGCTATATTTCTCTGCTGTGTCTGTGCATCATGAATCGTGGTATGTGTTAAAGAGGGGGGCCCACTGAGACTCTTTCGCCCGGGGCCCTCAAAAACCTGGAGCCGTCCCTGGCTTAACCGATTGTTAGTGGCTGGCCAGGCGTGACTATACAGCGACAGGCGCAGTTCGGCCGCGAATTGGGGTGGAATTTGAACCACGTTTCGCGCCCGGCTGAATCCGGTGTATAAATTGCATTATTCTGAAAACTTCATAAATAAACTACATACATATTCTAGAATACCCGATGCGTTAGAATCGGGCGACCATCTAGTATTCAATAACCTTGAATAGTCTGAGAGTTGTGCGCTCATCGCTCTAGGCTTAAAGGGAAGGTGCCGTGATTTTAATTTTTGTATTAAGAATTATTGATTATATAATCAATTATTTTAAATACAAAAGAGAATGTACCACTTTCATAGTTTTTTATTTATTCACTTTTACCACTGGAGCCTGCCATTTTCATTAGTGTGGGTGTAAGTGTCTGGGCACGACACTTGCACACCTCACTTACGGCAGCCATGGACATAAGAGACTGCGGTCGGACTCCGACCGCATCCCGACCACATCCCTTACATTGAGGCTGCTCCTCCTGCCTCTCAGCTGTGACCTGGACACGCCCACTGAGCTGCTACGTCACAGCTGTGAGAGGAGATCACGGCCATTTTGTTTGCTGTGGGCTCGGCTGCGATGACAGAAGATGTTGAGGAGAAGCTGCTGGGAGCAAGGGTTTTGGGTAAGTATCTGTAGCACTAGCAGTGATCGCAGCCTGTAATTTGTATTACAGTACAGGCTGCCATCACTGCCGACCTGCGGTCTTGCTGAAAGCTTCCTCCCTCAGTCCACAGGCAGGAAATCACCCAGCAGCAGCGCGTCTCCCTGTACATGGAGCGTTATGTCTGCTGCTTTTCTGTGCCGCACTGATTTGTGGCTGGAGCCTGGATGTGTTGCACTTCATCACCCTGACACAGTGACTGTCGGTGCAGACTGCAGCCTGGAGTCCGAAGCTCCATGTTTCTAAAACTAGAGCAATTCTCTGCAGCAGGGGATCCCTGGTGGTTACAAGGTGTGGCACCGAGGCTGGCCTGTAATGGTTAACTCTTCCCTGCCTGGTGTGCATCGTGCAGGGGGATCAGTGTGCAGACAGCAGCCTGGGGGCTTCACCTATGGATCAGGTGGGAGGTCTGCACAGTGTAAAGAGGTGGGCAGCAGCTTCTGGGATGGATCCAGGGTTCTGCAGAAGGTCTGACAGCCGCCCTGCCACATGTCCATCTCCTGGGAGCGCCACAATACTGTTCTAACACTTGGGCTATGGTTGGCACAAGGAAGCAGACCCCACAAGGGAGCAGACCCCAGGGGGTGATGACACTCATCAAGCTTTAGCTGCTGTGTCACTAAAAGTCCCAGCATGCCATGACTGAGCTCCTAAGTTTTGTAGTCCTGCAGCTCCTCAAGTCTCCTGCCTGATCGTCCTACTATACATTCTAGAGCAGAGGGCAGGTGGCAGCAATCTGAGACTAGTGATCCGGAGCAGAAAAGGAAAGACTGAGGCTGGGCCCTGACACTCACCCCATGCCCCCTGACACTCACCCCATGCCCCCTGACACCCACCTCATGCTCCCTGAAACTCACCTCAATCTCACTGACACCCCAAGCCTGGTGTCTTTCAGGACAAGTTTTGAGGATCGTCACCAGGGGCGTATATACAAATCACAGGGCGACATAGCATAAGGTTTAATTGTCCCCCCCCCCCCAAAAAAAAAAAAAATAATAATAATAATTGTGGGGGTCACAGAAGGGCATAGCTCACAACTTTCCTGCCTTTACATAATAAATATACCGCCATCTATATTTATTACATAATACTGCCATTATATAGGTCATACATAATGCCGTCAGATATATCTATTACATAATACTGTAATATGGACCACACGTAATGTTGCCATATATATTTTTAACATAATGCTGCCATATAGATCAAGCATAACAAGCATAATACTGCTGGATATATTACATAATACTGCCATACAGATTACACATGATGCCACCATATAATGTATATTTTTTACATAGCACTGCCATATAGACCACACTTGATGCCGCTAATTATTATGTGTGACCTGTATGATGGCATTATGTGTGATCTATATGACAGTATTATATGTGATATGTATGGTTTTATGTTTGATCAGTATGGTGCAATAATATAAGAACTATATTGTGGGATTATGTGTGATCTATGTGGCAGTATTATGTGAGAATTATATGGTGGTTTTGTGTGTGATCAATATGATGGTATTGTGTGATCTATATGGCAGTATTATGTGAGAACACTGGCAGTATTATCTTCAGAAAGGGGACCCATTCTATGGTGGTTCTGGCTGAGCACCTGCACACGGGTCTGCTGTAATAGAGGGGGCAGCATGACCTCTAGTTAGGTGCAGTCAGGGAAGGCAGCTGAAGAGAGGGGTCTCATTTTCATCATTACACAACATCACTACATGGCTACATTTCCCCCCAGCGTCACCCCGACTGCGCCGGTCGCCTCGCTTTCACACATCGCCAGGACAGGAGCTGAGGAGGGGAATGGTGTCTTTGCATGCAATGTCTGGATCAGAACAGGCCATCAATCCACAGAAACGTTTCCTGGATTTCTGTGGAGCAGACAAGCAGTCGGCCCATCCATGTGTAAAAAAGACAGCGTCCATGTCCTATCCCTGGCTGCTCCGCACACAGAACAGGGTGCCCCCCATAGACCAGCACACTGCTCTCCTGAAATACTCTGCGCTACTGTCACCCTGCTCCCTCCACCATATATCTCCCAGAATCCTTGCTGCCTGCCATCCTCTGAGACTCTCTACTTGTCAGTATAACTTTGCAATCACCAACAAAATGGCTGCACACTGTGTTCCTGAATCCTCTCATCCCTTAGCAAATACCCAGAAGGGGAGGAGAGGAGACCTCACACACGTCAGCAGACTCCGCCCATAATTACTGCAGTGCAGTAATGTGAGCTAGTTGTACACTAGGTTTTTGTAAAATTTCAGTAGCTGCTCCCCCTAGTGTTTAATAGTGGAAATGCCAAACCTTTTAAAATTATTTTTCATAGTTCACCAAATTATAAACAAATGATAATATTTTTTAAGAACATGTAAACAATAATTCTTTACATTTTTTCAATTGCTGGAAAAAAAATTTTTTTTTATGGCACCTTCCCTTTAACCCCTTCATGACCCAGCCTATTTTGGCCTTAATGACCTTGCCGTTTTTTGCAATTCTGACCAGTGTCCCTTTATGAGGTAATAACTCAGGAACGCTTCAACGGATCCTAGCGATTCTGAGATTGTTTTTTCGTGACATATTGGGCTTCATGTTAGTGGTAAATTTAGGTCGATAATTTCTGAGTTTATTTGTGAAAAAAATGGAAATTTGGCAAAAAATTTGAAAATTTCGCAATTTTCACATTTTGAATTTTTATTCTGTTAAACCAGAGAGTTATGTGACACAAAATAGTTAATAAATAACGTTTCCCACATGTCTACTTTACATCAGCACAATTTTGGAAACAATTTTTTTTTTTGCTAGGAAGTTATAAGGGTTAAAATTCGACCAGTGATTTCTCATTTTTACAACAAAATTTACAAAACCATTTTTTTTAGGGACCACCTCACATTTGAAGTCATTTTGAGGGTTCTATATGGCTGAAAATACCCAAAAGTGACACCATTCTAAAAACTGCACCCCTCAAGGTGCTCAAAACCACATTCAAGAAGTTTATTAACCCTTCAGGTGTTTCACAGCAGCAGAAGCAACATGGAAGGAAAAAATGAACATTTAACTTTTTAGTCACAAAAATGATCTTTTAGCAACAATTTTTTTATTTTCCCAGCGGTAAAAGGAGAAACTGGACCACGGACGTTGTTGTCCAATTTGTCCTGAGTACGCTGATACCTCATATGTGAGGGTAAACCACTGTTTGGGCGCACGGCAGGGCTCGGAAGGGAAGGAGCGCCATTTGACTTTTTGAATGAAAAATTGGCTCCAATCTTTAGCGGACACCATGTCACGTTTGGAGAGCCCCCGTGTGCCTAAACATTGGAGCTCCCCCACAAGTGACCCCATTTTGGAAACTAGACCCCCCAAGGAACTTATCTAGAAGCATAGTGAGCACTTTAAACCCCCAGGTGCTTCACAAATTGTTCCGTAAAAATGAAAAAGTACTTTTTTTTCACAAAAAAATTATTTTAGTCTCAATTTTTTCATTTTCACATGGGCAACAGGATAAAATGGATCCTAAATTTTGTTGGGCAATTTCTCCTGAGTACACCAATACCTAACATGTGGGGGTAAACCACTGTTTGGGCACATGGTAAGGCTCGGAAGGGAAGGAGCGCCATTTGACTTTTTGAATGAAAAATTATCTCCATCGTTAGCGGACACCATGTCGCGTTTGGAAAGCCCCTGTGTGCCTAAACATTGGAGCTCCTCCACAAGTGACCCCATTTTGGAAACTAGACCCCCCAAGGAACTCATCTAGAGGCATAGTGAGCACTTTAAACCCCCAGGTGCTTCACAAATTGATCCGCAAAAATGAAAAAGTACTTTTTTTTCACACAAAATTTCTTTTAGCCTCAATTCTTTCATTTTTACATGGGCAACAGGATAAAATGGATCCTAAAATTTGTTGGGAAATTACTCCTGAGTATGCCGATACCTCATATGTGGGGGTAAACCACTTTTTGGGTGCACGGCAAGGCTCGGAAGGGGAGGCGTGCCATTTGACTTTTTGAATGGAAAATTAGCTCCAATCGTTAGCGGACACCATGTCGCGTTTGGAGAGCCCCTGTGTGCCTAAACATTGGAGCTCCCCTACAAGTGACCCCATTTTGGAAACTAGACCCCCCAAGGAACTAATCTAGATGCATAGTGAGCACTTATAACCCCCAGGTGCTTCACAGAAGTTTATAACGCAGAGCCGTGAAAATAAAAAATGTGTTTCCTTTCCTCAAAAATGATTTTTAGCCCAGAATTTTTTATTTTCCCAAGGGTAATAGGAGAAATTGGACCCCAAATTTTGTTGTCCAGTTTGTCCTGAGTACGGTGATACCCCATATGTGGGGGTAAACCACTGTTTGGGCGCACGGCAGGGCTCGGAAGGGAAGGCACGCCATTTGGCTTTTTGAATGGAAAATTAGCTCCAATCATTAGCGGACACCATGTCGCGTTTGGAGAGCCCCTGTGTGCCTAAACATTGGAGCTCCCGCACAAGTGACCCCATTTTGGAAACTAGACCTCCCAAGGAACTAATCTAGATGTGTGGTGAGCACTTTGAACCCCCAAGTGCTTCACAGAAGTTTATAACGCAGAGCCGTGAAAATAAAAAATGTGTTTCCTTTCCTCAAAAATATTTTTTAGCCCAGAATTTTTTTATTTTTGCAAGAGTAACAGGAGAAATTGGACCCCAAAAGTTGTTGTCCAGTTTCTTTTGAGTACGCTGATACCCCATATGTGGGGGTAAACCACTGTTTTGGCACACGTCGGGGTTCGGAAGGGAAGTAGTGACGTTTTGAAATGCAGACTTTGATGGAATGCTCTGCGGGCATCAGGTTGCGTTTGCAGAGCCCCTGATGTGCCTAAACAGTAGAAACACCCCACAAGTGACCCCATTTTGGAAACTAGACCCCCGAAGGAACTTATCTAGATGTGTGGTGAGCACTTTCAACCCCCAAGTGCTTCACAGAAGTTTATAACGCAGAGCCGTGAAAATAAAAAATAATTGTTCTTTCCTCAAAAATTATGTTTTAGCAAGTAATTTTTTATTTTTGCAAGGGTAACAGGAGAAATTGGACCCCAACAGTTGTTGCCCAGTTTGTCCTGAGTACGCTGGTACCCCAAATGTGGGGGTAAACCACTGTTTGGGCGCACGTCGGGGCTTGGAAGGGAGGGAGCACCATTTGACTTTTTGAATGCAAGATTGGCTGGAATCAATGGTGGCGCCATGTTGCGTTTGGAGACCCCTGATGTGCCTAAACAGTGGAAACCCCTCAATTCTAACTTCAACACTAACCCCAACACACCCCTAATCCTAATCCCAACTGTAGCCATAACCCTAATCACAACCCTAACCACAACACACCCCTAACCACAACCCTAACCGCAACACACCCGTAACCCTAATTCCAACCCTAATCCTAACCCCAATCCCAACCGTAGCCCTAATCCCAACCCTAACCACAACTGTAACCCCAACACACCCCTAACCCTATCCGTAACCCTAACCACAAGCCTAATCTTAACCCTATTTCAAACCCTAGCCCTAATTCCAACCCTAACTAATTCCAACCCTAACCCTAAGGCTATGTGCCCACGTTGCGGATTCGTGTGAGATTTTTCCGCACGATTTTTGAAAAATCTGCAGGTAAAAGGCACTGCGTTTTACCTGCGGATTTACAGCAGATTTCCAGTGTTTTTTTGTGCGGATTTCACCTGCGGATTCCTATTGAGGAACAGGTGTAAAACGCTGCGGAATCTGCACAAAGAATTGACATGCTGCGGAAAATACAACGCAGCGTTTCTGCACGGAATTTTCCGCACCATGGGCACAGCGGATTTGGTTTTCCTTAGGTGTACATGGTACTGTAAACCTGATGGAAAACTGCTTCGAATTCGCAGCGGCCAATCCGCTGCGGATCCGCGGCCAATCCGCTGCGGATCCGCAGCCAATCCGCTGCGGATCCGCGGCCAATCCGCTGCCGATCCGCTGCGGATCCGCGGCCGATCCGCTGCGGATCCGCTGCCGATCCGCTGCGGATCCGCTGCGGATCCGCTGCCGATCCGATCCGCGGCCGATCCGCGGCCGATCCGCTGCCGATCCGCTCTGTGTGCACATGCCATAACCCTACCCCTAACCCTACCCGTAACCCTAACCCTACCCCTAACCCTACCCCTAGTTCTAACCCTAACCCTAGTGGGGAAAAAAAAATTCTTTATTTTATTATTGTCCCTATGGGGGTGATAAAGGGGGGGGGGGGGGGTATTTTTTTTTTTTTATTTTGATCGCTGTGATAGAACCTACCACAGCGATCAAAATGTACCTGTAAGGAATCTGCCGCCTGGCAGATTCGGCGGGCGCACTGAGCATGCGCCCGCCATTTTCCAAGATGGCGGCGCCCAGCGAGGAGACGGCCGGACACCGGGAGGATCGGTAAGTATGATGGGGTGGTGGGGGGGTGGATCGGAGCACGGGGGGGGGAACGGAGCACAGGGGGGGTGGGTCTGAGCAAGGAGGGAGCGGACAGGACGGGGGAGCCGGCAGGCGGACGGAGGGGACCGGACCCCATAACGGAGGACGGGG
The DNA here is from genome assembly GCF_051348905.1 of Ranitomeya variabilis. NCBI lineage: Eukaryota > Metazoa > Chordata > Amphibia > Anura > Dendrobatidae > Ranitomeya > Ranitomeya variabilis. The sequence continues at coordinate 263,154,646 of NC_135232.1, forward strand.
GGGGCGATCGGTGGGCGTGGGGGGGGGCACTTTAGTATTTCCAGCCATGGCCGATGATATTGCAGCATCGGCCATGGCTGGATTGTAATATTTCACCAGTTTTTTAGGTGAAATATTACAAATCGCTCTGATTGGCAGTTTCACTTTCAACAGCCAATCAGAGCGATCGTAGCCACGGGGGGGTGAAGCACCACTCCCCCTCTCCCTGCAGATCGGGTAAAATAGGAGTTAACCCCTTCACCCGATCTGCAGGGACGCGATCATTCCATGACGCCACATACAGTGCCTAAAAGTAGTATTCAACCCCCTGCAGATTTAGCAGGTTTAATAAGATGCAAATAAGTTAGAGCCTTCAAACTTCAAACAAGAGCAGGATTTATTAACAGATGCATAAATCTTACAAACCAAAAAGTTTTGTTGCTCAGTTAAATTTTTATAAATTTTAAACATAAAAGTGTGGGTCAATTATTCTTCAACCCCTAGGTTTAATATTTTGTGGAATAACCTTTGTTTGCAATTACAGCTAATAATCGTCTTTTATAAGACCTGATCAGGCCGGCACAGGTCTCTGGAGTTATCTTGGCCCACTCCTCCATGCAGATCTTCTCCAAGTTATCTAGGTTCTTTGGGTGTCTCATGTGGACTTTAATCTTGAGCTCCTTCCACAAGTTTTCAATTGGGTTAAGGTCAGGAGACTGACTAGGCCACTGCAACACCTTGATTTTTTGCCTCTTGAACCAGGCCTTGGTTTTCTTGGCTGTGTGCTTTGGGTCATTGTCTTGTTGGAAGATGAAATGACGACCCATCTTAAGATCCTTGATGGAGGAGCGGAGGTTCTTGGCCAAAATCTCCAGGTAGGCCGTGCTATCCATCTTCCCATGGATGCGGACCAGATGGCCAGGCCCCTTGGCTGAGAAACAGCCCCACAGCATGATGCTGCCACCACCATGCTTGACTGTAGGGATGGTATTCTTGGGGTCATATGCAGTGCCATCCAGTCTCCAAACGTCACGTGTGTGGTTGGCACCAAAGATCTCGATCTTGGTCTCATCAGACCAGAGAACCTTGAACCAGTCAGTCTCAGAGTCCTCCAAGTGATCATGAGCAAACTGTAGACGAGCCTTGACATGACGCTTTGAAAGTAAAGGTACCTTACGGGCTCGTCTGGAACGGAGACCATTGCGGTGGAGTACGTTACTTATGGTATTGACTGAAACCAATGTCCCCACTGCCATGAGATCTTCCCGGAGCTCCTTCCTTGTTGTCCTTGGGTTAGCCTTGACTCTTCGGACAAGCCTGGCCTCGGCACGGGAGGAAACTTTCAAAGGCTGTCCAGGCCATGGAAGGCTAACAGTAGTTCCATAAGCCTTCCACTTCCAGATGATGCTCCCAACAGTGGAGACAGGTAGGCCCAACTCCTTGGAAAGGGTTTTGTACCCCTTGCCAGCCTTGTGACCCTCCACGATCTTGTCTCTGATGGCCTTGGAATGCTCCTTTGTCTTTCCCATGTTGACCATGTATGAGTGCTGTTCACAAGTTTGGGGAGGGTCTTAAATAGTCAGAAAAGGCTGGAAAAAGATAATTAATCCAAACATGTGAAGCTCATTGTTCTTTGTGCCTGAACTACTTCTTAATACTTTAGGGGAACCAAACAGAATTCTGGGGGGTTGAGGGGTTGAATAATAAATGACCCTCTGAAAAAACTTTTCACAATTTAAAAAAAAAAATAAACAAAGAAATAACATTCTTTTTTGCTGCAGTGCATTTCACACTTCCAGGCTGATCTACAGTCCAAATGTCACAATGCCAAGTTAATTCCAAATGGGTAAACCTGCTAAATCTGCAGGGGGTTGAATACTACTTGTAGGCACTGTAGGCGTCATGGGTCGGATTGGCACGGGTTTTCATGACGCCTACGTGGCGTCATGGGTCGGGAAGGGGTTAACACTGCACATGCCTGGGATCTCACAGCGCTTCCCCTCAAATTTGCAGTGCTGTCCGATTGTACAAAGTTTCTGCTCAGTGCGGCACCATCAAGGGTAATCTCGCCTGCTCTTCTCCTTAGATTGTCAAGCAACCGATACAGGTCCTTCTCAAAAAATTAGCATATAGTGTTAAATTTCATTATTTACCATAATGTAATGATTACAATTAAACTTTCATATATTATAGATTCATTATCCACCAACTGAAATTTGTCAGGTCTTTTATTGTTTTAATACTGATGATTTTGGCATACAACTCCTGATAACCCAAAAAACCTGTCTCAATAAATTAGCATATCAAGAAAAGGTTCTCTAAATGACCTATTACCCTAATCTTCTGAATCAACTAATTAACTCTAAACACATGCAAAAGATACCTGAGGCTTTTAAAAACTCCCTGCCTGGTTCATTACTCAAAACCCCCATCATGGGTAAGACTAGCGACCTGACAGATGTCAAGAAGGCCATCATCGACACCCTCAAGCAAGAGGGTAAGACCCAGAAAGAAATTTCTCAACAAATAGGCTGTTCCCAGAGTGCTGTATCAAGGCACCTCAATGGTAAGTCTGTTGGAAGGAAACAATGTGGCAGAAAACGCTGTACAACGAGAAGAGGTGACCGGACCCTGAGGAAGATTGTGGAGAAGGACCGATTCCAGACCTTGGGGAACCTGAGGAAGCAGTGGACTGAGTCTGGTGTGGAAACATCCAGAGCCACCGTGCACAGGCCTGTGCAGGACATGGGCTACAGGTGCCGCATTCCCCAGGTAAAGCCACTTTTGAACCATAAACAGCGGCAGAAGCGCCTGACCTGGGCTACAGAGAAGCAGCACTGGACTGTTGCTAAGTGGTCCCAAGTACTTTTTTCTGATGAAAGCAAATTTTGCATGTCATTCAGAAATCAAGGTGCCAGAGTCTGGAGGAAGACTGGGGAGAAGGAAATGCCAAAATGCCTGAAGTCCAGTGTCAAGTACCCACAGTCAGTGATGGTGTGGGGTGCCATGTCAGCTGCTGGTGTTGGTCCACTGTGTTTCATCAAGGGCAGGGTCAATGCAGCTAGCTATCAGGAGATTTTGGAGCACTTCATGCTTCCCTCGGCTGAAATGCTTTATGGAGATGAAGATTTCATTTTTCAGCACGACCTGGCACCTGCTCACAGTGCCAAAACCACTGGTAAATGGTTTACTGACCATGGTATTACTGTGCTCAATTGGCCTGCCAACTCTCCTGACCTGAACCCCATAGAGAATCTGTGGGATATTGTGAAGAGAAAGTTGAGAGACGCAAGACCCAACACTCTGGATGAGCTTAAGGCCGCTATTGAAGCATCCTGGGCCTCCATAACATCTCAGCAGTGTCACAGGCTGATTGCCTCCATGCCACGCCGCATTGAAGCAGTCATTTCTGCCAAAGGATTCCCGACCAAGTATTGAGTGCATAACTGAACATTATTATTTGATGGTTTTTTTGTTTGGTATTAAAAAACACTTATTTGATTGGTCGGGTGAAATATGCTAATTTATTGAGACAGGTTTTTTGGGTTATCAGGAGTTGTATGCCAAAATCATCAGTATTAAAACAATAAAAGACCTGACAAATTTCAGTTGGTGGATAATGAATCTATATGAAAGTTTAATTGTAATCATTACATTAGGGTAAATAATGAAATTTAACACTATATGCTAATTTTTTGAGAAGGACCTGTATATAAAAATTACCACTAAAGGTGAGGTGCGGCGCTAGTCAGAAACGCAAAACAAGATAGGCACTGCAGACTTGATGGGAAGCACCGAGATGTGGGACATGTGCAGTGTGAAGGGAAAGATTGGCAGGCAACTTGGAGAAGGACATTGAAGGATTAAGAGCAAAGGGAGGAGGAGAAGGGGACATTGCAGGGACGTAAATCAAGTCTTTGTGGGGGCAATTTCAGTGGCATAAGCAAAGACTGCAGAGTGATGAGCATAACTCTTGGACAAGTCAAGGTCATTAGCATATGTGGCATCACAATATTAGCGTTTTATGTCAAAGTGAAGGGAGCTTTTAAATGTTTTGAGTGTTTAAAAAGGTGCATGCATCCATGGCATTGACATAGCGGTAAATTTTGCTGACAGGTTCCCTTTATATATGTCGTAAGAGTTTTCAATAAAAATATAAAATGAGCACTTAAGAGCAGATTCCTACTCATTTTTACTTTTAAGGATTCCATCTTTCCACCTTTGGCTTGCATGTAAGGGCCTGCTCTACAATGTACTTGGATGTCACACAACCAGGTATCTCCGTAGTGCAAGTAAAGACCTGCTCTGCCAATAGGTGTAGCTGTATCTGGGAGATTCCAGTTTATATTGGTCATAGAAGAAATACATGTAATTAACAAATGTGATTTTCGGCAGCCTCAGGCACCATAATAACACTGCAGAAAAAAAAGGGAACAAACAAGAGGCAGTTTGGTTACTGCAGGACAAAAAGGAGCCAATTAGTGATGAACGAACGAACGTACTCAGATCGCTTGTTACCCGAGCATCTAGGGTGTGCTCGTATAATATGTTATAGAGTCCCCACAGCTGCAGGATTCGCGGCTGGTACACTTGCGGGAATTGCCAGTTTGCTAGCATGTTCGCTCATCACTAGAGCGAGTTAAACTCTTGGAATAGCTAGGCAATTTATTAGTATCAGAACAAGGCAGAATTTTACAAGACACATTCACTTGTTTGCATAAATCTCAGAATCCAGATCGTATTACAGACGGGGAAACTAACATCTCTAGATAACCGGGATCAAGTGCGTAAAAGTCACACTTCATGTGGCTGGAGAAATGAGAAACAAAACCACTTCCTGATAAGAAACTTTCTGCTTTTTCGCATTAGTACTAACATACTAAGTAAATCTGAACGTATATTGTCCCCCAAGACAGAGGATTATTGCACTCCCAGAACAAACCGTTGGGAATACAACTAACAAGTGCCGTCAGAGAGCAAGCAAAGTATATGTAATACTGTGTAACAGTATCTACACTTCAATGGTAACCACATCTTTGGGGAAGTTTGGCACCACTGACTGGGTGAAATGGTTCCCACCAGTATGTAATAAATAACAGGAGTGCTCTCCACTGAAGCACAAGCCTCTGATACAGGAGCTCCTAGTTAGGCCGGGGACACACTTAACGTATAAAAAAAAGGGTCCGTTTTTCACGGCCGAGAATCGCACAAATGTTTCAAAAACAGTGATCCGTGTGCAGTGCGAGGATGCGATTTCCTCGCATCAAATGATCCGTGTGACATCCGTGTGTCATCCGTATGGCATCCGTATGCAGAGATTTTCTCGCAAGCTTGCAAAACCGACATCTAATGGATTTATGTGCTCAAATGTTCGGGAAAACATACATATATATATATATATATATATATATATATATATATATATATATATATATATATATATATATATATATATATATATATATATATATATATATATATATATATATATATATTCTGTATTTTCATTCAGAGCGATATCTGTGAAAAGTCGGTAATTCAATTGCCGGCTTTGCATTTCTCCTTCACAAACCCGACATGATATGAGACATGGTTTACATACAGTAAACCATCTCATATCCCCCTTTTTTTTGCATATTCCACACTACTAATGTTAGTAGTGTGTATGTGCAAAATTTGGCCGCTGTAGCTGCTAAAATACAGGGTTAAATGGCGGAAAAAATTGGCGTGGGCTCCAGCGCAATTTTCTCCGCCAGAATGGTAAAGCCAGTGACTGAGGGCAGATATTAATAGCCAGGAGAGGGTCCATGGTTATTGGCCCCCCCGTGGCTAAAAACATCTGCCCCCAGCCACCCCAGAAAAGGCACATCTGGAAGATGCGCCTATTCTGGCACTTGGCCACTCTCTTCCCACTCCCTGTAGCGGTGGGATATGGGGTAATGAAGGGTTAATGCCACCTTGCTATTGGAAGGTGACATTAAGCCAGATTAATAATGGAGAGGCGTCAATTATGACACCTATCCATTATTAATCCAATTGTATGAAAGGGTTAAAAAACACACACGATTTAAAAGTATTTTAATGCAATAAACACAGCGGTTGTTTTAATAATTTATTGATCTCTCAATCCATTTTCAGACCCTCGCTTGGCAAAACAACACACAATATACATACCCTCTCTGATGTCCTATCACGTCCAACGAGGTAATCCATCTGGAGGGGTTAACTAATATTAAAGGCACGAGCTGCGATAAACCACTCGCTCGTGCCTGTAATCCCCGGGTGCTGAAAGGAAAGCCGTGATCTATACTTACCTTCAGTCGCGGTGATGCGCCCCTGCTGGATGTTCTCATGAACTGCAGCCTGGGAACTTTTTCCCATGCTCCAGGTCATATGAGGACATCCACCAGGGGGCGCATCACCGCGACTGAAGGTAACTATAGGTCATTGACCTACATTTCCTTCAGTCGCGGTGATGCGCCCCCTGGTGGATGTCCTCATATGACCTGGAGCGTGGGAAAAAGTTCCCAGGCTGCAGTTCATGAGAACATCCAGCAGGGGCGCATCACCGCGACTGAATGTAAGTATAGATCACGGCTTTCCTTTCAGCACCCGGGGATTACAGGCACGAGCGAGTGGTTTATCGCAGCTCGTGCCTGTAATATTAGTTAACCCCTCCAGATGGATTACCTCGTTGGACGTGATAGGACATCAGAGAGGGTATGTATATTGTGTGCTTATTGTTTTGCCAAGCGAGGGTCTGAAAATGGATTGAGAGATCAATAAATTATTAAAACAACCGCTGTGTTTATTGCATTAAAATACTTTTAAATCATGTGTGTGTTTTTTAACCCTTTCATGCAATTGGATTAATAATGGATAGGTGTCATAATTGACGCCTCTCTATTATTAATCTGGCTTAATGTCACCTTCCAATAGCAAGGTGGCATTAACCCTTCATTACCCAATATCCCACCGCTACAGGGAGTGGGAAGAGAGTGGCCAAGTGCCAGAATAGGCGCATCTTCCAGATGTGCCTTTTCTGGGGTGGCTGGGGGCAGATGTTTGTAGCCAGGGGGGGGGGGGGCAATAACCATGGACCCTCTCTAGGCTATTAATATCTGCCCTCAGTCACTGGCTTTACCATTCTGGCGGAGAAAATTGCGCGGGAGCCCACGCCAATTTTTTCCGCCATTTAACCCTTTATTTTAGCAGCTACAGCGGCCAAATTTTGCACATACACACTACTAACATTAGTAGTGTGGAATATGCAAAAAAAAGGGGGATATGAGATGGTTTACTGTATGTAAACCATGTCTCATATCCTGTCGGGTTTGTGAAGGAGAAATGCAAAGCCGGCAATTGAATTACCGGCTTTTCTATAGAACACCGCTGCGTATTTCTCGCAATGCACACGCATGGTCCGTGTGTAATCCGATTTTTTCTCGCACCCATAGACTTGCATTGGCGAGTCTCGGCCGAGATACGCTGACAATCGCAGCCTGCTGCGAGTTCCCTCGGATCCGAAATACGGTGGAGAAAATATCGGATGATGGGAGCTGAACCATAGATCAACATTGGGCCGAGTGCTATGCGATTTTTTATCGCATAGCACTCGTCCGTATTACGGTCTAGTGTGACCCCGGCCTTACTATAACAACACGGCTACTGATAACAGGATACACACGAACTACATGTTAAGAGTATTTCTACCTACATGGCCTTTCATGATATTGACAGTTATGTATTGCTTAGTCAAATATATCTAGCCTGTAGTCTGCACACAAGCATCCTTAATAGTAATGAGCGAGTATACTCGTTACTCGAGATTTCCCAAGCACGCTCGGGTGTCGTCCGAGTATTTTTTGATGCTCGGAGTTTTCATTTTCTTCGCTGCAGTTGAATGATTTACATCTGTTAGCCAGCTTCATTACATGTGGGGATTTCCTAGCAACCAGGCAACCCCCACATGTACTTATGCTGGCTAACAGATGTAAATCATTCTGCTGCGGCAACAAACACGAAATCTCAGAGCACTTACAAATACTCGGAGACCCCCCAGCGTGCTCGGAAAATCTCAAGCAACGAGTATATTGCTCATCACTAATCCTGAATAAGGCGGTATTCACACTGTGGCCTATGTAAATCCTTTGCCTAAAGGTAAAAACATACTGTGCAATGTGGTCTCCACAATTTCACCAAGCTAAAAGTACAGACAAGGTCTTAATGACTTAATGACTCGAGTATAAGCCTAGGGTGGGAAATGCAGCAGCTACCGGTAAAAGTAAAAATAGATACCAATAAAAGTAAAATTAAATTGAGACATCGGTAGGTTAAGTGTTTTTGAATATCCATATTGAATCAGGAGCCCCATATAATGCTCCATAAAGTTTATGATGGCCCCTTAAGATGCTCCATATTAAAATATGCCCCATATAATGCTGCATAAAGGTTAAAAATTGCCCCATAAGATGCTCTATAGACACATTTGCCCAATATAATGCTGCACAAATGTTGATTATGGCCCCATAAGATGCTCCATAAAGATATTTGCCCCATATAGTGCTGCACAAAACCTTGATTATGGCCCCATACAGACACTTGCCCCATATAGTGCTGCACAAACGTTATGGCCCCATAAGAGGCTCCATAAAGATATTTGCCCCATATAGTGCTGCACAAAACCTTGATTATGGCCCCATACAGACACTTGCCCCATATAGTGCTGCACAAACGTTATGGCCCCATAAGATGCTCCATACAGACACTTGCCCCATTTGCTGTCATTAAAAAAAAAAAAATCACAGTCACCTCTGGTCGCTCAAGCCCCCAGCACTTTCCATATTCACCTGACTTCGTTCCGGCACCGCTCCATCTTCAGCGTCTTCTGCACTGACGTTCAGGCAGAGGGAGAGCACTAACTCGTCATCGCGCCCTCTGACCTGAGCGTCACTGCAGAAGACACTGAAGACGGAGCGGCGCCCGGAACATCGCGCAGCGCTCCCCTCCCCATTATACTCACCTGCTCCTGGCGCTGTGCAGTCCCTGCTTCCCAGGCGCCATAGCTTCTTCCTGTACTGAGCGGTCATCGTTACCGCTCATTACAGTAATGAATATGCTGCTCCACCTCCGATAGGGGTGGAGCCGCATATTCATTACTGTAATGAGCGGTACCATGTGACTGCTCAGTACAGGAAGAAGCTGCGGCGCCGGAGAGCCAGGGACCACTTTAGGAGCCCCTGGGTATGACTCGAGTATAAGCTGAGAGGGAGACTTTCAGCCCAAAAAAATGGGCTGAAAATCTCGGCTTATACTCGAGTATATACGGTAAGTTAAAAATGATTCTAACACAAACTAAATGCTAATTTTGTTATTTTTTACCCTAAGGGAAGTGGGAGGAAAGTAGAGACTAGTACTTCATATAGAGGTCTGTGCAAAAGTCTATATTCTTTCAGGCACAGCTACTTCATTGCCAAGTGTTAATGTTTAACCTCGCCAGAGCTGAACTACAGGACTTACAACCATGGTATCTGCACCACGACCGGCTAGCAAACATAAAAGGGTGTGGTGTTCCATTAGAAAGCTCTTCAAACGTCTAGCAGCTGAAGAACAAGCTGGCTGAGAACAAGCATTTTAAAAGTATATATGAATCTAACTATGCATTTCATAAACAATAAAAATTAAGTTTAGTTTTTTTTGAAAGCCAAATGAGATTATTTCTACTGATTCCAATAAAGAGTGACTGTACTGATCTGTATAAAGCACTGATGAATGCACTGGCGCTATATTAGCAACAAAATTACAGAGCAATTTTATAGTACAGGATGCAATAAATGCAGAAATACTAAGTTTCATTCAACTTTCCTTGTTTTCCTTAAGCCTTTACAGACAATGGATTTAAATGTCCAGTATGGGTGAATAGATCAGGCTTATAAGCTGTGCCCTCCATACATGGCAGGTGTTGGCTGCATTAAACAGCCGCCACCTGACACTAAGCTGAGAACAAAGCTAGCTCAGATTGCTGCTATTTAACCTTTTAAATGTCGATTTCCGTCTCAGACAGCGACATTTAAGTAGTGCAGTTCAGTAGTGGAACTGTTCTGGAGCCCACTGCCCCTGCCAAGCGAATTCAGTGAGTAAGGGAGTTGCAATCCTATTTCCCCTATCAGCTCTATAGGAAAATAGTAATTTTGTTGTTATGTACTGCAATATTGCAGTTGATAGTACAAGATATCAAAGGTTTGGAGGCTCAGGTTCTCTAGTGTGGAGAAAAAATACAAGTGAATTAAAAAAAAAAAAAGTTAAAACAAAAGATTCTGCATAGTGTCCATAAGTCAATGAAAAATCTAAAATTAAATAACCAATAGAGGAAAGCACCAAAATACTAGAATACACACACACTATACCTGTCCAAAATGTTAGTGTTCCATGTAAAACAAGCCCTCATGTAGGTCAACTGACGGAAATAAAAAATTACAGGTCTCGGAACAATTTCCCATTTTGCAAGCCTATAAATTTGGCATCACCATAAATTATGGTCCATAATCGTACTGTCCTGAAGAATTAGGCTAAGTGCACACGTTGCAGAATTGCCGTGGAAATTTCCGGAGCTATTCTGCGCCTCCTGCTGCGGGTATATCGCATGCGGAATTGGCATGCATATTCCCGCAGAAAACTAGCGTTTTGCAAGCATAATTAGCTTGCAGAATGCTAGCGTTTTCCAAGCGATCTGTAGCATCGCTTGGAAAACTGATTGACAGGTTGGTCACACTTGTCAAACATAGTGTTTGACAAGTGTGACCAACTTTTTACTATTGATGCAGCCTATGCCGCATCAATAGTAAAAGATAGAATGTTAAAAATAATTTTAAAAAATGGTTATACTCACCTTCCGCAAACAGCCGATCTCCTCAGCGGCTTCTGTTCCTATAGATGGTGTGTGTGCAGGACCTACGATGACGTCGCAGTCACGTGACCGTGACGTCATCGCAGGTCCATCACACACACACCATCTATTCTATAGGAACGGAAGCGGCCAAGTGCACCGCTGAGAGGCAGGAAGACTCAGGGGCCATCAGACAGTGAGTATATCACTTTTTTATTTTAATTCTTTTTTTTTTCTTTTTAACAATTATATGGTGCCCAGTCCGTGGAGGAGAGTCTCCTCTCCTCCACCCTGGGTACCAACCGCAGATAATCCGCTTACTTCCCGCATGGTGGGCATAGCCCCATGCGGGAAGTAAGCAGATCAATGCATTCCTAGGTGTGCGGAATCCCCGCGATTCCGCAAATTAATGAACATGCTGCATATTTTACCGCAAATCGTTTCCGCTGCGGAAAAATACTCAGTATGTGCACATTTGCGGATTGCATTCTAATTAATAGGAAGCTTAATGTGAGCGTTTTTTTTCACGGTTTTATAGCAAAAAAAACGCAACGTGTGCACATACCCTAAGGCTATGTGCACACGATGCAGATTTAGTGCAGAATTCGCGCAGATCTGCAGCAGATTTTTCTGCAGCAGAAACGCTGCAGAGCTGCACTGATTTACAGTACAATGTAAATCAATGTGAAAAAAAAAAAAAGCTGTGCACATGGTGCAGAAAAATCTGCGCAGACACGCTGCAGATTTCAAAGAAGTGCATGTCACTTTTGTGCAGTTCTGCAGCATTTCTGCACCCCTCCATTATAGAAATAAAATCCACACTAAAAACGCAGCTGCGGATTCTGCCAGGAGATGCAGATTCTGTGCAGAAAATTCTGCACCTCTTTTCTTACGTGTGCACATAGCCTTACTGTTACAGCTGAATGGTGGCTGCAAAAAGTAAATAAATAATAAAGATACTATTCTAAGATTATATGTAGTGCACCACTAAAAGCCTACTGATCACACCCATACTATTAACCTTTAATCAATAAGTGCGGCTTTTATATACATAATTTGTTGAAAAGGGAATATGAACATACAAATCTTGACCTACATAGCTCCGGGCAAATAATGTGCCTGACAGTATTCTGACAGCCTATTAAACCTGCCATTTCCATAAATAGCAGATCTAGAAGGCTATTGCAGCACACTGACAACATTTAATTGCACAAAGGGAGCAAACATTTAATATTGATTGCCGCAAATTATTAAAGTCCAGAATTGGTATGTTCTAGCCATGGGCCCAGCTCTTAAACCAACTACCGCACATGTGCAGCAGTTTGTGCTAAAAACCTGAGCGACTAAGCTTGCAAACAGAGCCCTCACGCCTCCTGTAACGGAACTGTGTGTTACTTTGAATTGCCTATACATATCACTACTTACTTGTAAAGTGCTGCAGAATTTGTTGGCGCAATATAAATAATTAAACCATGACCAATATAGAAGCTGCAGAGTTTGAAGGTGTAAGGCTACTTTCACACTTCCGTTTTCTGGTTTCCGTCGCTGTGCAGTGAAATGACGTATCGACTGACGTCATGAAAATAGTAAAAAGACATGTGCGCCGGATCCTGTGAAATGATGGATGCGTCATTTGTATTTGTCAATGGAAAAATAAAAGAAAGAGAAAGAGAAAGAGAAAGAGAAAGAGAAAGAGAGAGAGAGAGAAAGAGAGAGAGAGAGGCGCCATCCGTCGCTAGTACAAGTCAATGGGAAAAAGAAAGCGGATCCTGCGGGCACATTTGCAGGATCCTTATTTTTCCAAAACGACGCATTGCGACGGATCTGAAAAGACAGAAGTGTGAAAGAGGCCTTAAAGTCATAGGGTACGTTCCCACATTGAGGATTTGGTGCTATTTTCATGCTGCGTATTTATGCAGCATCAAAAATGCAGCGGCAAGATGTTGCAGCATAGTGGATGGGATTTCTAGAACTCCCATGTCTACTGTGCGCCTATGTGCACCTGCAGATCACCCGCAGAAATTGACAAACAGCACGTCTTTCAGATCTGTAGCATGCCAATTTCTCTTGCGGAGACACTAGTCTCCGCAACAGAAATTTCCACAATAAAATGTACTGGATGCAGTAAATTCACATGGTTTAGTGAACACATGCGGATTTACCTGTGCGAATATAACACTGCATCCAAAATGCTGCTATTCCTGATAATGGGCGCATAGCCAAAATGCCTCACATTTAGAATAGCATTAGCCCAAACTGCAGATATCAATAGGTTTGGCAGACAGTCTAATGTGTATGGAACCTCTCAACTGTCCCCCAAAAGATTAAGCCGAGGGACAGAATGATACTTTATGTCACGACCCAACAGGGGGTTATTCCAGCAGACTGCACAATGCGCACATACACACACACACACAACGGGATGGTAAATGGGAGAGGAAGGCCCCAACAATAGAGAACGAGGGATGGGACACCTCCTGAGCCTGTCCCTAAATTCCCCTAACGCCCTAAGCGGGTCCTTCCCCCTCGCCACCATCACGTACCTCATCCATAACAGTCACCTCACAATGCCCTGGCTAGTGCACTGGCCGGCAAGTGCGCTAGCCTCACCTCTGCAGGTGGTACAAACAGGGGAAAGTGACAAGCACCAGACAGACAAGGTAAAAACACAAAACTTAGCTCCAGACTCCGCTGCCAAGCTCCATACCGCAGAGAATATGGAAACAGGGCCCCGAACTCCACAGAAGAAGCAGATTCAGGGCTGACACCAGAGAGCTCCAACTGCAAGGCTGGTCTACATAGAAAACTATTACCAACAGTCAGCTAATGCATCAGGTGACTGTTTAAAGGACAGTGGGAGTGGTCACCACCCACATCAGCTGAACAGCAATGAAGCAGCTGCCAAACAAGGAAACCGACATTAACCCTTGCTGGCCTGAAAGGAAAAAAGAAAAAAAAAAAACCTACATTTAAATTATAGCAGAACCAGAGCTGCCACGAATCCAAACCTGAATCATGCCAGTTTAGTTCTCTAAATGATTAGCAGCTATGCACTGCAGCAACTCCGACCAGGAGAGTTGGGGAGAATTGGCTGCTGGCTGAACGATCAGCCAAACTGCAATCTAAAGAGTGAGGGGGGGGGGGGGGGGCATTAATACAATCATTGCCACTGCCATTGTTTGTCTATGAAGTTATAGGCCCTAGTGAAAATAGTCGCAGATCAAAAAGTATACACCCTCCTGCTGATCATTTCAATGATAAACTTAAGAGCCGAGGAAAAAGGCCCAAAAATCTATTTTTTTTTCTAGTCAGAACATTTTATTCTTTATTTTTCTCTTTACTTAACACTGATCAACTAAGCTCTATTATCCCACAGTGCAGTCCCACATCACAACTTCTTTACTTTTTCAAGTAATCCCATCATGGGGAGGTCACAAAAGAACAGAATATATAACTTTGCGTGTATAAGGTTTATAAAAAAAATTGGGGTTTCTCTTGTTTACCAAGACCCTGTTTTTGTTAACATAGCAATAGGACTTTGGTTCCTATGAAAGCTAAAAACCTTTTTGGTGCACATACAAGTTTTTGAAAAAGTTGTTCATGAACATAAACCGTTATTTTTGTGTTATTATAGGTGTTTTGATTTACTACGAGGGTGCATCAAAAAATCCAACAGAAACGTATTCTACAGTATGGGAAATTAAGGATGTGAATCCTAACTCCGTGTGTTTTAAATTTATCTATCTTGATTTTCTTTTTTTCTTTTATTTACACACTTAGGCCGGTTTCACACGTCAGAGGCTCCGGTACGTGAGGTGACAGTTTCCTCACGTACCGAAGACACTGACACACGTAGACCCATAAAAATCAATGCATCTGTGCAGATGTCATTGATTTTTTGCGGACCGTGTCTCCGTGTGCCAAAACACGGAGACATGTCAGTGTTCGTGGGAGCGCACGTATTACACGGACCCATTAAAGTCAATGGGTCCGTGTAAAACACGGACCACACACGGACCTTCTCCGTTTGCAGTCCGTGTGGCGTGCAGGAGACAGCGCTACAGTAAGCTCTGTCCCCCCCACTGGTGCTGAATCCGCGATTCATATGTTCCCTGCAGCAGCGTTTGCTGCAGAGAAAATATGAATAGTGTTTAAAATAAAGATCTATGTGTCCGCCGCCCTCCCACCCCCTGTGCGCCCCCCCGCTGTTCTGAAAATACTCACCCGCCTCCCTCGCTGTGTTCTGTGCTGGCCGCCCCTTCTACTGTATGCGGTCACGTGGGGCCGACGATTAGAGTCATGAATATGTGGCTCCACCTCCCATAGGGGTGGAGCCGCCTATTCATGACTGTAAATGAGCGGCCCCACGTGACCGCATACAGGAGAAGATGGGGCCAGACCAGGAAGCAGCGACAGCCAACGAGGGACGCGGGTGAGTATTTTCAGAACAGCGGGGGGGCGCACAGGGGGTGGGGGGGCGGCGGACAGTTAGATCTTTCTTTTAAACACTATTATTCATATCTTCTATGCAGCAAACGCTGCTGCACAGAAGATATGAATCGCGGCTTCAGCACGATGCTGTGTACCACACGCGTGGGTACCACACGCTCCGTGTGGTACCCACTCGGCACACGGGCGGCACACATGTGCCGCACGTATGGCCTGCGTGAGCTCACGGGCACGGATAACTCCGGTACCGATTTTTTCCGGTACCGGAATTATCTGGACGTGTGGGACAGCCCTTAGGCCACGTTCACATGCTCAGTATTTTACCTTAGTATTTGTAAGTAAAAAATCAGGACAGGAATAACCACGGAAAAAGTATAATAGAAACACACCACCACTTCTGTATTTATCATCCACTCCTGGTTTTGGCTTACAAACACTGAGGTAAAAAGCTACCCAAATACTCAATGTGTGTCTGTGCCATTAGACTTGACAGTAAAACACACTTCGGTGCAATGGCATCACTGACAGCAGAAGCCGAGGGGCGAAGAGCCATACTTGTGTTTGGAAAATATTAGACGACTATAAACTTCCTAGTAACTTGCAATAGAGGAGTGAAGAGGCACACAAGATCATACAAAGATGTGCCCAGAGAATGTTCTATTACTCAATGAGGACACATAAGAGAAGAGGAGCTTAGGCAGTAGAAATAATAGAGGTTTATTAAGACTCTCCCCCCCCCCCCCCCCCCCATTACCATACAAATACAGTATATGGCGTTAAATATATTACAAGGCACATGCCACAAATGGAATCTTACCAGGTTTTTGCTACCCCATCAGAGAAGCATAATTCAGTAGCAGAGCCCTCGCTTCCAGCAACGTGTCACTTATTGGGTTGCTTGCTGTATTTTTTTTTTTTAATCAAAACACTATTTTCTCTACAGCAGATCCAGCAGTAATCTAAATGCTTACCTTTAAATAATCAAGCCCACAGCACTGATTGACAGCTTTGTGTGCATTTTGCATAAGCAGAAAGTTGTCAGTGGTGTGGGTGAGGTTGCACAGAGCTTATGATAATTGAGGACAGTTTAATACAATGATTTTATCAAAACTATAAAAAGCAGCC
Organism: Ranitomeya variabilis; assembly: GCF_051348905.1. Taxonomy (NCBI): domain Eukaryota; kingdom Metazoa; phylum Chordata; class Amphibia; order Anura; family Dendrobatidae; genus Ranitomeya; species Ranitomeya variabilis. The sequence goes on from NC_135232.1 coordinate 263,171,084, forward strand.
CAGTAAGTGACACATTGCTGGAATCAGGGTCTCTGCTCTCAGGTTAGGTAGCAAAAACATGGTGAGAGTGCCTTTAATAAATTTTGTAAGATGGTCCTAAAGTTAGAAAATGAAATCTACACTTCCTGTGAGCAAGGGAAACTGTGAACCAAATTTATGGACATTTCCTATCTTAAAGCTTACCAATCTGGTTTAACAGTTGTTGGCCATGGCCCCTTACTGTTAATCCACTGGTATAAACTTCTCGGGCTACCTCATCTGAAGTGTAAGGGCTCTTTCAGAGGTCAGTGAATCTATTCGTACCCAAGAGACAAAGTTTCATCAGTGTTTTTGATCAGATTCTCAGTGGGTAGAGTTTGGGTAGCGGAAAAAAATAAATAAAAAATGGCAGTTTCTCCTATTAAACGATCTGGCACCCATTGGTCATTTTTTTTTTTTCACTGACCCATAGACATGCACTGCGCAGGAACGTGTGTGGCGGGACCTGACTTATGAACTACCTCACACATATGGACAAAACTGGTACATGAAAAACAAACTTCAATTAACACCTACCAGCCTGAGAAGTTGCAGTGACGTGCAGCAGTCACCAATTACACAAGTTAGCAATCACAATGGCACCACCTTACAAGGCTGGTCTGACTTGTACAGTACTTGACACCATAGAGGAGAATGAATGTATTCTTATATCCATTAAGATAATGGATCCAAGAGTCAGATCCATGAATATGCCATACATATTCTGATCCGATTTGCTGATCAGACTTGGCCATTTAAGTGTATGGGGATCCGTGAGCCACGGACGCAAGTTGGAAAGTTTTGATTTGTTTCAGTTTTGCATTTGCATCTCAAAAATCTGTTGCTTGGGGAGAAACTTGAATAAAAGTGACCATCCATGTTTTTATTGGCTTGGAAGCAATTATATCTCTAAGGTTGCCGTCACACTAGCAGTATTTGGTCAGTATTTTACATCAGTATCTGTAAGCCAAAATCAAGAGTGGGTGATAAATGCAGAAGTGGTGCATATGTTTCTATTATACTTTTCCTCTAATTGTTCCACTCCTGGTTTTGGCTTACAAATACTGATGTAAAATACTGACCAAATACTGCTAGTGTGACAGGAGCCTTACAATGAAGAAAAAAAAAAAAAAAAAGAAAAAACAGAATAAGGACACATTAGGGAAAAGAAATATGGTCCGTTTCTCTTGAATGTATGAATCTGCCCTTACATGTTCGATTAAGAGATCTATATGACGCAATACTTACACAAACAAACAAGAATCCATCACCGGTTATAGCTTGCTTTCCTATCCATGCACACCTGACTGTTCAGTTAGAAAACTACCTCAAAAGTCTATAATCATCTTCAATACTATGGTCCATGTGACTTCCATAAAGCATACCTAAGAATATTTTTAAAGTAATATCAGGCAAATTGATGAAACATTTAATTAAAGAGAATCTGTTAAAGAGAAGGCGTTTGCCATGTTATCAGAGCACCATAATTTAGGGGACCAGACCACCAATTCCAATGTGTCACTTACTGGGCTGTGTCATTTCAATACAATCAGTGTTTTAGTAGCAGGAGATCACTACAGGACAACTGGCCTCCTACCTAGTTCAACGCCACCCCTATCACTGATTAACAAAGCTGCCAACCAGTGGTGTGGCCAAGATTACACAGGGCTCAACATTCTGAGCTCTGCAGTAGAAAAAACTGATTTGAAACGGTTGTACCCAGTAAGTGATACATTGCTGGAATTAGGGCCTCTATATTATGCTATCAAATTACATTAAAAAAAACTGCTGACAGATTTCCTTTAAAAAGGACTGTCAGCACAGAATGACTGTTCAAACTTCAGCTGGGCCAATGATTCAAATTGAACCCGTCACCAGGTTTGGCCAATAAGATACGACTACCACCTTTCAGGGCTGATATACAGTATTCTATAATGCTGTATACAGTTGTGCTCAAAAGTTTACATACCGCGTCAGAATTTTTTTGCTTTCTTGGCCTTTTTTCAGAGAATATGAAGGATAATACCAAAACTTTTTCTCCACTCATGGTTAGTGGTTGGGTGAAACCATTTATTGTCAAACTATGACAACCCAAAACATCCAAATGACCCTGATCAAAAGTTCACATACCCCATTTCTTAATACCGTGTATTGCCCCCTCTAACATCAATGACAGCTTGAAGTCTTTTGTTATAGTTGTGGATGAAGTTCTTTATTTTCTCAAATGGTAAAGCTGCCCACTCTTCAAACTTTTTTATATAACTGTAAGGAGTCTTAACTGCTGAGTCCTACTGCTGTTAGCTCCTTCAGGTTTAGAAGAATTTCCTATTTCTTGGAGACCCCCAAAGGCCCTGGGACCATGACTTCACCCAAATGCGCATCCTAACCATAAGGGCTTGCGTCCGTGGTGACTACTCGGGTTATTTGATTCTCCCAGGGAACTCCTCTGGACAGTTTACCCCTGTCCATCCACCACCTAAGCCCAGGATAAAGTCTGTCGACCCTGTAGGAACCCTCCAAGGACTCCATCATTGAGATGTCTCTCTGTAGGGTCCTTGTATGGAACTGTGCCCACTGGACCACCGGAATGCCTAAGGATAGGGAACCCAACAGGGACATAGCCTGCCTAAGGAACACGGTAGGCTTGTTGGTGATGAAGGCTAACTAACTTGTCAGATGGTAGACAGCACTCCTGTTTTTCAGACACCAAACTGATGCCCAAAAACTGCTTCACCCTCAGAAGTTGGACCACTCCAAACGTTCCAGAGTGGAAAACGTCCCCTGAACCCGACAATGATCCTCTGACCTGCCCACAATAAAAAAATCGCCCAGGTAGGGAACGCTGAGAAAGTCAGATTCACGTAGATGGGCCATAACTTCGGCGACCACTTTAGTAAACACCCGAGGGGCAACTGCAAGGTCAAAAAGGAAGGGCCATAAACTGGAAGCGCCACCCTAAGGCATCGCTACTGATCCACGTAAATGGGCCTATGGTAGCATGCATCTTTTAAATCTAATACCGCCATAAAACAGTTTTGAAAAAACATTTTTATTGTAGGGCCAATTGTTTCCATTTTAAAGGGGCGTACTATCAGAAACTCATTCAGGTCGATTAATGATCAACCTGAGAGAACCATCTGGTTTCTTGAACCAGAAAAGCAGGGGGGTAGAAACCTCCACCTTTCTCTGACTCCGTAACTTCTACCAGGACCTCATGACAGTTTACGGACATCCGCCTTCAGGGCATCCTGCTCCGAGGGAGAAGACCGGAGGGAGTTACCCTGAATCTATCCCAGGGAAAGGAGGAAAATTCTAATCTGAGTCACGATAATATTAGATTCTGAACCCAGTTACTATTGGTAATCTGAGACCAGGTTGGGTAGAAGGCAGATAATCTATCTCCGCAAAGAATTGCTAGTCATCGGTGCGGTCTTTTATGTTACCTTTGCTGCAATCCTAACCGAATCACAAGCATCGGACAGAAATGTCACAGCCCCCTGTATCACTGGAAGGCGCTCAGGATAGTCTCACGAGAGGCTCCTTCTTTCAATTGAGTTTCTAGCTGGTTCAGCCAGACCATCATGGACCTGGCTGTACAAATGGATGCCACTGCCAGCCTCAGGAATCCAGCCAACATCCCCCCTGCCCCTTTAAGGAAAGTACCGCCTTCCTATCTATCTAGAGGGTCCTTCAGGGTCTCTAGATCCTAAACAGGGTAAAGAGGACCTTTTTTGAACCCTTGGCCACACCAAGGTTTGGGGCCTTATCCCATTTATTTACGGCGGGGTCCTCAATGGGTACCTTTGCTTTAAATGTGGAAGACAAAGACCCTTTCTTCCGACCTCTTCCACTCTCGGTGAACTAGGTCCCGAATTTTCTCATTTAGTGAAAAGGATCTGCATTCTCTTTGATCCAATCCCCCAAACATGGTGTCCTGCACTGAACGTTCTGGCCTTGATTCTGACCCCCATAGTTTCTCTGACCGCTTCCATCAATTTGTCCATGCGGTCTATGGGGAAGCAGAAAGCCTCAAAAAGAGGAGCCCGAAACCAAAATATTTCTTTATGTCTCTTCTCCTACTTCCTGGAACTCTCCCCCCTGGGATAGGGACTTCATGCTAATGATTTCCTTCAGGCTTTCGGTGAAGTTGGGCGCCTCCTCCGTCACTTGAAGGAGGGGGGTCCATGAGGCATGCATCCTACCCTAATGACTGATGCCCTCCCCCCGGAGAACCTCACCATCTGCTGGACACTGGGTTGACATAACCTTTTGGGCAAGAGCCAGCAGGGGATAATAGAGGGCACACTCCCTGTGTCCTGACTTTCTTGTACATTCCTTCCTTTATCAGGATAGGAAAAATAATAAGACTGCATCGCTGAGTGAACATTCACGAAGATCCCTTAACAGTGTTGCAGTAGGTACTGGATCAAGAGGGGGGGGGCGCATCTCAGCCGACGCTGTTGACTCGTCTACCTTAGGCTACGTTCACATTTGCGGTCAGCGCCGCAGCATTTAACATGGGGGCGCATGGACATGCGTTGTGCTGCGTTTCGCGCCGCATGGCCGCAAGCGTTGGACGCAAGAAACGCATCAAGTTGCATTTTTTTTGCGTCCAACTTTTGGCCAAAAACGACGCATGCGGCGCAAAACGCAGTGTTTTAGCGTGCGTTTTGCCGCGTTTTTGTTTGCGTTGTGCGCTGCGGCGCCGACGCTGCGGCGCACAACGCAAATGTGAACGTAGCCTTAGAAGAGCTACTGCAGCTGGACTGATCACTCACCTGG